>NC_079399.1:22964693-23087193 GCF_029220125.1 Pseudoliparis swirei | reverse complement strand
GACCTGTTTGACCTGTTTGACCTGTCTGACCTGTTTGACCTGTCTGACCTGTCTCACCTGTCTGACCTGTTTGACCTGTCTGACCTGTTTGACCTGTCTGACCTGTTTGACCTGTTTGACCTGTTTGACCTGTCTGACCTGTTTGACCTGTCTGACCTGTTTGACCTGTCTGACCTGTCTGACCTGTTTGACCTGTCTGACCTGTCTGACCTGTTTGACCTGTCTGACCTGTTTGACCTGTTTGACCTGTCTGACCTGTTTGACCTGTTTGACCTGTCTGACCTGTTTGACCTGTCTGACCTGTTTGACCTGTTTGACCCGTCTGACCTGTCTGACCTGTTTGACCTGTTTGACCTGTTTACTTCTTAATAATCCCTTCCTGGGTTTCTGTGGCTTTACTTTGTGAATGTTTTGGTTTTTGCCCTAACTCTGAACGCGTTTTTTTGCAATGCCTTTTAATTATGATTTCTTATTTTCCTTTCTTTTTGTGTGGTGTTCTTTTGTGTTTGTTCCGGAAGGTTTGCATCTCTTTATGGTTTAGTCCTGTTTGTGAGCAACGTACAAACAAGCCGCCCTCGGCAAGAGGAGACGCAGCTTCAACGCGCACCTGAAGGTTTCCAGCCTCGCGGTAGAACACATCTGTTAGCATGTGTCTGGGAGTTATTAAGTCTTATGAATAATCAGTTCCCATAGAGTGCAATGTCAATCACGTCTTAAGAGGAACATATTGTCTCCAGCGTTTATCCTGGATCACAGTTACGTTTCTAGTCATGGTCATCTATTTTCTCTCGGCTACTCAAATGCGATACACAACGTTTGGTGGCGACAACTATTTACTATTTACTTACTATTTATAATGTTGCACGCAACCGTATTATGAAAGCAATAATGTACTCGAGGCAGTAATGAGTCAATAATGACCGCGGACATGTATTGACGGTCCAGTGCTGCCTCGAGGACATTATTGCTTAATTCTGTCAGCGTAAAAGTTCTCGTTCCGTTTTAATTTCACATTAATCAGGAGAAAATACCTGGAAACGTAACTGACGTTCAGTTGGAACCGAAACATTCAGGTGTGGTTGAACTGCGCGGCGACTTTGTGCCATGTGGTGACTGTCGGGGTCAAAAGGCACGAGGGGGGGGGGGGGCTCCTTTAGCTCCTTGTCCAGGTCGTGTTGTTATGTTAAGAAGCCCCTCCCCCTCTATGACACTCTTCACCGACAGCTTCTCATTGGTCCTGCTTCCTTCTCCGGATGCAAACATAAAGCGTCTGTCGGTGCAGCAGGTCGCCCACCTGGCCGGGCCCCTCGGGGCCTTTTGATGCAGCGGGGCCCCCAGCCCTGTTCCCCTCCGTCCGTTTGTTTCCTTCCCTCCGTTTGTTTCCTTCTCTCCGTTTGTTTCCTTCCCTCCGTTTGTTTCCTTCCCTCCGTTTGTTTCCTTCCCTCCGTTTGTTTCCTTCCCTCCGTTTGTTTCCTTCCCTCCATTTGTTTCCTTCTCTCCGTTTGTTTCCTTCCCTCCGTTTGTTTCCTTCCCTCCGTTTATTTCCTTCTCTCCGTTTGTTTCCTTCCCTCCGTTTGTTTCCTTCCCTCCGTTTGTTTCCTTCCCTCCGTTTATTTCCTTCTCTCTGTTTGTTTTCTTCCCTCCGTTTGTTTCCTTCCCTCCGTTTATTTCCTTCTCTCCGTTTATTTCCTTCTCTCTGTTTGTTTCCTTCCCTCCGTTTGTTTCCTTCCCTCCGTTTGTTTCCTTCCCTCCGTTTATTTCCTTCTCTGTTTGTTTCCTTCCCTCCGTTTGTTTCCTTCCCTCCGTTTGTTTCCTTCCCTCCGTTTATTTCCTTCTCTCCATTTGTTTCCTTCCCTCCGTTTGTTTCCTTCCCTCCGTTTATTTCCTTCTCTCTGTTTGTTTCCTTCCCTCCGTTTGTTTCCTTCCCTCCGTTTGTTTCCTTCCCTCCGTTTATTTCCTTCTCTCTGTTTGTTTTCTTCCCTCCGTTTGTTTTCTTCCCTCCGTTTGTTTTCTTCCCTCCGTTTGTTTTCTTCCCTCCGTTTGTTTTCTTCCCTCCGTTTGTTTCCTTCTCTCCGTTTGTTTTCTTCCCTCCGTTTGTTTTCTTCTCTCCGTTTGTTTCCTTCTCTCCGTTTGTTTTCTTCCCTCCGTTTGTTTTCTTCTCTCCGTTTGTTTTCTTCCCTCCGTTTGTTTTCTTCTCTCCGTTTGTTTTCTTCTCTCCGTTTGTTTCCTTCTCTCTGTTTTTCGTTCTTCCTCCGTTTGCTTTTCTTTTGCTGTGCGGCTGCTTCTCGCCCCGCCGCCCTCTGACCTCTGACCTCTGTTTCTCTCTCTCCAGGAGGGGCGCTCGTGATCCCCGTGCTAGTGGAGGAGCCCGTAGACACCCCCTCTGTCTCCACCCGCCCCCCCTCTGTCTCCACCCCCCCGACCCTCCACCCCGTCTTCACCATTATCGAGACCACCAAAGAATCCTCGGCCGCGCCCACCGAGGCGGGGCTGCCTTGCTTGTCGGACCGAGGCGGCGATGATTGTGATGATGGTGGTGATGATGATGATGATGATGATGGTGGTGATGATGATGATGATGATGATGGCATGGTGATTTCGGGGTTTGGCTCAGGCGAACGGCCCCCGACTGACGATGAAGATGTTCACCCCACCTTCTCCCCGGTAACAGATGAGATCTTGACCGCGTCTGACGGCGGCTACAAAGCCCTGGCGCCCGAGTGGGAGGCCAAGGACTCGAGGCCTAGCAAAGCCTCCGAGGCCGGTAGGACTCCCCCCGCGGCGCTCCCCTCGGACACGCCCCCCAAGCGGCCTGCCGGGAAAATGAACAACCGCGAGGTCAAGCCGCCGCAGCCGGACGCCGTCCTGCTGCCGCGGCCCACGCCGTCCTCGGACGGCGCCGAGCCGCGGGGGGGCCCCTTCGCCACGTCCCCCGTGCTGCGCACGGCGCCCGCCGCCGCCGCCCTGCCCACCGCGCCCGGCGTGGTGCGGCGGGCGCCGCCCCCGGGGGCCTCGGAGGTGATCCGCGAGTCCGGCGGCACCACGGGGATGGTGGTGGGCATCGTGTCCGCCGCCGCGCTCTGCATCCTCATCCTGCTCTACGCCATGTACAAGTACCGCAACCGGGACGAGGGCTCCTACCAGGTGGACGAGACGCGCAACTGCATCAGCAACTCGGCCACGCAGAGCAACGGCGCCGCGGCCAAGGACAAGACGCCCGGCGGCGGCAAGAGACCGAAAGACAAGGACAAGGAGTACTACGTGTAGGACGTCCCGACACGCCGCCGCGTGGCGGCGCGTGGCGCCGCGTGGCGGGGAGACAGAACCATATTGGCAACTGTGATGTACAAAGAATGAAATCTCTTCAGAACTCTCCAGACTTCGGGAGTCACGGACCTGGAAGCACACTTACTATTGTAAGCATTACAGAGACGCCGCCGGCCGACGTCCTGCTGGACACGCGCGGCGGTGCAGGACGACGTCGCTAACAAGCCCCGCCCCCCCGGCGCCGTGCCGTCGCGGCGTGTCGAGCGGGATCGGTCCCGGCGTCCGCAGCATGCGTGTCAGGTGTCTGTGGCGTGCTGTTCGTGAGGGACCGTCGGGAACGCCGGAGGTCAGAACACGTGGTGACCAGCGATGTCTCCGCCTCCTCGCGGAGCAGCTGTTTGTGTTTGTGTTGTTTTGTGTTCATTTTGTTATTTACTTATTTATAGGATTTCGGTCCTTTTTTGTTTTGTTTTGGAGCACGATGTCCAGTCAGGCTCCTCGGGGCGAGAGGAGGCGTGGCTTCATGTTCACGTCAGAAGAGACGCAGGGAACCCAGACGGGTTCAAGGAGTACGACCCGCCAGGCACAACAACAACAACACACAACAACACCAATGCGTTGTCGTTGTTCCCAACTTTAAATCTTTAGCTTTTTATTCGACTTCTTAACTTGTTGTGAAATGTTTTTCATGATCTGTCCGGCTGAGATTTAATGATCACAACCTTAAAAACAAAAGTATTCCCGCCAGAGAGGTTCTGTTTGCACACGCGATGACATCATCGCCTGCCGGCGTTCCCGGGATGTAAGTCGTGTCGACCTGGAGGTCAAACTCGTCTCTCCGACCCGCGTGGATGTTCACCGGGAGCTGTCGACCAATTAGAAAGCGGGTCCCCGGAGGCGGGGCCTCGTCCTGAAGCATCTCATCGTGCTCTTCTTCTTTCATTGGACATTTTAAGATCCCGACGCGATCGTAGCGCCGCCCCCCGCTGTGAGCTTCCTGCTTCCTGTTTCCTGTTTCCTGTTTTAAACTCCATGTCCTCTGAAGTCGTTTCTTTCTGTTCCTCGTGTATCTTTTTGGTTTCATGTCTCGTTTCCACGACAGCATCTTGTTTTCTACGTCTTTATTTATTGCTGACGGTGTTTTCCTGTCCTCTGAGTTGAGTTGACTCATTATTATTCATTATTGTCTTTTGCTCCTTTGACTCCGAACAATTCCCGAAAATAAAAAAATGTTCCCAAACTTTGTGGATGTTGAACGTGAGGTGGCTGTCGGTCACTGTGAGGAGGAGGAGGGGGAGGAGGAGGGGGAGGAGATTCTCCTCATCACTGAAGGTGCGATTGTTTCCATCCTGATGGAGTCCAGAGCGTCGTTCACCTACAGAGAGAAGAAGGGGATGAGAGAGAAGAAAGGGGGATGGAGAGAAGAAAGGGGGATGGAGAGAGAAGAAAGGGGGATGGAGAGAGAAGAAAGGGGGATGGGGAAAATAATAATAATGATGATGATAATAATACTAATACTAATAATGGAAAAGTGTGTAAATGTGTGTGAGGCCTTGCAGCCGACCTTTGGCTCCGCCCCCTCTCCCGCCTGCAGCTGATTGGTTGTTCATAAGTGAGCCGTCAGCACGCTGTGGCGTCTAGAGAGACACGTCCACACGGATCATATGAAACACTCTCGTCTCCACGGTAACCGCTGCCGTGACGTCACGGAGCTTCAGGTTTATTTATGAATGGATCATAAACTACGAGACGCTAGAAACAACATGTTCAGAAGAGTGACTGAAGGTATTCACAAGGTGGATCAGGAGACTCCTCCTTCATGAAGAGGAGCATCTTCCTCATCACTGACGATGAACACGAGCGACGGAGATCTCAGTGAAGAAGACAGGAAGCCGTCCACTCCTCCATCTTCTGTTCCTCCAGTTATGAAACAGAAAGAGTCGAAATATGAATGATTATGTTTTATGGTGCAGAGACGAGAACATCAGAAAGAACCTGATGAACCGTGAGCTCCCATTGGCTGAGAGGGCACGGATTGTCTGTGTTCCTCCAGTGAGTGAGTGGAAGTGGAAGTGGAAGTGGAAGTGGATCATCTCTTCATGACAGGATCACATTTCACATCCTCTGACGGCTCTGCAGGTTTCTGTGTGTGTGGCGACATTTGGCCCCGCCCCCCCTGAGGCTCCGCCTCCTGCACCCACAGGCTGGCAGGCGACCCGCCGCTTCAGAGATGAAGACGATGATGAAGATGATGAAAGCTGTTGGAGGAAACATGGAGCACTGGAGATGTCACCAGCATCCAACACAGCATCCTCTTCCTCCTCCTGTCTTCTTCCTTCTCCTTTTTCTCCTCCTCTTCTTCATTCTCCCCTTCCTTCTACTCTTCCTCCTCCCCCTCCTCCTCTCTTCTTCCTTCTCTTCCTCCTCCTTTTTCTCCTCCTGTTCTTCATTCTCCCCTTCCCTCTTCTCTTCTTCCTCCTCTTCTTCTTCTTCCTCCTCCTCATCCCCCTCATTGTTCCTCCTCTTCCTCCTCCTCCTTCCTTTGTTCCATGAGGAAGAGGAGTGATGTCTCCTCTGAGGAGCAGCTGTGAAAATGATGAGACCTGACAGCTCAAATATGAGCCGCGACCTCCAGCGTGATGAAGGTCACGCACACACAAACATTAGCAGAGCTCAAATAGAGAGTGGTGAGTGTGTGTGTGTGTGTGTGTGTGTGTGCGCGCATTGGAAACATCAACGTTCACACACACACACACATAGATAAATGCTCTGTTGTTGCACATTCATGTCACAGCGCGGCATTAGAAGTAGTCAGGTGCACAGCAAAATCAAAAGTGTTGGATATTCAGTGTTAGGGTTGAGTGTTAAAATATAGAGTTATTTCAACTCGGGTTTAGTGTTCATCAACTCCAAGAGAGTTATTGTTCAAAATGAGTTGGTGTTAATACAGGGAGTCAAATGTCATAATCTGCAAATAACTCTACAGTGTTGATTTTACACTACAGCTAGTGTTACCCATCCCCCAGAAGGCTGCATGTTTGAAAGAGGCGGGAGATTGTTTCACGCAGCCAGACAAACACCTTAAGACTCTTTTCTGTGGACTGGACATGTTCAGACATCATTCCAACTGTGACTAGGATGATACGTGTGTAAGTATGTCTCCGCATATGTCTCTTCATTAAATGTTCTACCCTAGTGTGTATTTCTACAGGTAACATTAACGTTGGAATAGGTATAACCTTGATGGTTAGCTAACATTAGCTAGCTATCCAGCTCACTAGGTTTAGCTAACCGAATAGCATAAAGAATGTTTAGCTAGCCAAAGACTGTGGTGTTAGCCAAGTAGGATGAATAGGATATTTTCTCATTAAGAAATTAGAATAATCAACACGTTGCAATCACGTTATATTATGAACCGTGATTGTAATTTTTTTTAAGAATTCTGTAATGGTAGAGCACAGACATTTATTTTGAAGGCAGGTTAAAAATTATCCTATGTTGTCCACTATTTTCTTTTCTTTTCGTTTATTACTGCCATTTCGCCCAAATGTGTGTTATTAAATTATTTAAACAAGTCTATTGGGCTTCATATTAAGGTTAGACACTTTTAAATAAAGAGAAATGTGTGGGGGTTGTCGTGAAATGTCGAGAGCATTTTATTTTGACTGCATTTATCTCACTGTTCCGTTAGCTTTACTTCCTGTTAGTGTCGGGACTTTTCGGGGTAAGCCACGTTTCCACTCTGCTCTTTGCACTTTCGTAGTTTTGGTTCAAATTTAAACTGAAGTTATTTGAAATACATGGAAAGTCAATGTATTATCATGTGTACATTATCTACTTGCAATTTAAGTTATTTTGTATGTCCGTGTGTCGATGTCTGTGGGTAGGGCTGCCATGTGGCTAATGTTCTAAGCTAGCATGTACAGTCAAGAACGTGTGCTAGCATTTGTGTGTGTCGATATAATGCGTGACCAGAAAAATGCAAATGGCAGAAGGCGTAGAGTAATTAAAACATGCGTTGGACAAACATGTCTGCACAATGGAGACGTGAAGAGATGTGCAAGCTTGTTGTTCTGGCCGACACATAGTTGGCTAAACAGAAGGTCAGGCTCAGGCTCTTTTAAGTGAAGGATGGGAGAGCTGGGCGCTCCATGCAGTCGCAGAAGTCAAGGCGATGCCACTCTCCCAACGTTTTCAATAGCGGCTCTGTTAAGCGTTTTACCCGACGAACGTGTCCCGATGTCGGCCGCGAAACCACCAGGGTACCCGCCAGTTATGGAGGAATTTTTTTAGATTTTCAACCCGCCCAAAGTGATCGAAATTCGGACCCCAGACTTGGGCAAACCACGCCGAATCATGGAGCCACGGATAATCTTTAATTCGACTGGAGGAAGTTTTCCTTTAGCGGTTCCATAAACCGCTTAACCCGATGAAAGCGGGTCGCGCATTCGCCAGGTCAGGAAATTTTTGGAGTATGAAAGGGGCTTAAGTGACTTAAAATAGTTAGTCACACAAGTATGATGTACATTAATTTGATTTAGTCGTACACTGCCGACGCCAGGTGGCATAGAAAAGGCAAGGGGAAAACAAAACATGAGTTTTAGATTTTTTATGAATGTTTTTTTCTTTTCTTTGTAGGACAATATGCTGGTCAAGGTGAGATTTGGTTCAAGTCAGAAGTATGTTAAGGTGGCAGAAACCGAAGCAGGCTATGAAGACTACAATACATTTATTGAGAAAGGTTGGTATTACTTGTTTATTACACAGCCATATCTGTTTGGAGTAAACTAATTATTTGCTTGAATGTCAGTTCATGTTATAGTGTCTTTTTTTATATTATTTTAAGTAATATGTTTGGTTGCCTCGCCTACCCAATTGTTTTTTTATTATGTTGACCAATTGTTATGTCTTGTGAGCAAGGCAAAATGGACAATTGGTGTATGATGGGGAATTTATATTACATATTCTGCACACTGCTCAGATTATAATAATAAAAGTGTCAATAGAAGTTTACAAAGGACCATTTTTCTAAATCTGATATTCTCTCAGTAATAGGAAAGTTAGGTCTTCCTCTACAGACAGACTTGCACGTGACAGATCAATCAGGGACAGAGGTGGCTGCAGATGTGTTTGAGGAACTCTTACAAGCAGGGGATCTTACCGTCAATGTGTCCACAGAAAAGTCTGGAGGTAAGACTTAGCTTTGTTCGGGAAAATGAGGATCATCAACTGTAATGTACTGTGAGCTGTTTTACTGACTAGTATTGTAGAGTTGTGACGGTATAACCAATTTTTTGTGTGTATTTCTTTGAATTGTCTTGCAGTTGTGCTTCAACCAGATCAAGCAGAAATTTCTTTTGAGTCGAATGTGTCAGACACCGTATCCTCTGTGCCTTCTGATTCATCTGATGCAACAATAACTATTGAGAACGATGGTGGGAGGAAAAGGACCCACGACGATCGGGAATCAGCTGAAGCGGTATATAGCACATTACATTTGTGAATAAAACTGAAACCCAAAGACATTGTCCAAACGAGCAGTGCTCTTGTTGCCGTAAAGGTTAACATAATAACTTATTGTCTGATTCTTTTTATTTTTAGATGGTGAGAGATGTTCTTCAGTCCAAGCCAGGGGGAGAAAAGGTGTTGCATGAATATGACAAAATGAAGACATTGACGGATGGTACCCGGCGACATATGATAAACCTACTGGTGGCTGACATGATTGAAGTTCATGGGTAAGCATTTTATGTTCACTGGTGCAGATCTTAAATCTATTTTTTCTTCATAGCATAAGATGCAGTTGTTACAGAACCCTGTCACATTATTAAATGAGAGATATATATATAATCTCATTTCTGGAGCAAAAATATTGAAGCAATTAAGTTATACAAATTAATTAGCTAAGGGAATTGTAAACAAAAAGACTAATAGTTATCATGATAACACAAATCATTTGTTTGCATTAATATAGTTTACTTTAGAGATGACTGTCTTTTTTGCTTTCTTCTTGATAATAATACTTATTTTAGTTTGACATTTTAACATTTTAAAGTTTGAAAAATAATATGTTTTTCTACTTTTAAAGGAGGATCCCACCAACCTATGTGCGAACAAAATACGCTCTTGGCATTATAACTCTATTTCCTTACCTCGGGGATCCTTACTCAAAAAATGGATATGTAAGTTTGTAAATGAATGGCTTATACTACAATGTATGCAGGGAGGTTATTCTGAATTTGCCTTGTTTGGCTGTGACCCATCAGTGATGTTTAGTTTTGTTCTTTCTTCTCGAATTTTATAGGAGCACTTCTATGATGCTGACAGTGGATCTGGTTATTTGGCCTGGAGGATAAAGACAGTCCAGCGCAACATTGCAGTTCTATCTCGGAGATGCTCAACCACCTGTACCTATCAAGCTGGACCAAAAAGCAAGAGAGATTTTCTCCTAACTGACAATCAACTGTCTGGCGAGGAATGCCGTGAGGCAATCTCCATATTGAAACATACAACTGATGAATCGGTTGTCAAAGAGAAAATGAGGGCAACATTTCAATACTGTCAGACGGTAGTTCAACAAGACCAGCAAGACTCCTCTACAGTCCTGGATGTTTTCCCACGTTTTCTCGATACACCTGGCTTGGTAAGAAACGCATATGGTTTTATTTATTTTTAAAGTGAACAATGTACATTTAAGGACTACACTTTCAGCACGGTTGCAGGGATTTACGGAGTTTCTTCTGTAGATTGACCAAGACTTTGCCATGATGTTTGGAGAGGAGGCTTCTGGCAGATTCTTGGCAAAATGGCCCACTTTCTTCAAACCCAGGATCCTGGCAAACTGCAAGAATTCTAATGAGAATGTTGAAGACTTGTTGTCTGGGCATCACTCCTCAGATGCGTCTGGTAAGCATCGTTCATTATCTTTTTTAAACATTAATTTACTTGCCTGATTCAGAAATCTTGTATGAGCATAATGTGGATATATTTATTTTCACATGTAAGTCTTTGTTAAATCTTCTACTTTCTTCTGGTTTCCCCCTAGGCTGGGACAGTGACCTGTCAAGTATCCTACTGCTGGTTCACCTACTTCCCCCTACTGCAAAAGGACCCAAGAGTCCTAAAATTAGCTCGCATCAAGCAATCAAACATGTTGTGAGATATTTGAGGGTATGCAATGTTTTAATATGCTTGTTAATTTAGTTATTTTCACAATGCCTCTTTTTGTGAAGAGACACATGTGTTTTTAGTAATATAGTGGGCCATTAAAATTGTTCTTCATGCTTCTGTTTTTCCAGATTGGCGCCAGTGTTGAGACCTTCCTTGAGAGATTGGAACCTGGACAACCCATCCTCCTGTGTGTCGGTGAAGAGAAGAACAACATCCAAAGATTCTATGTCATCGTTGACCACAAGGCCATCCTTGCAAGGCTCAGACGTCCCTGGCAGCTTTCGATGAACTCTTTAAGGCCCACTTCATCTTCAGTGTTCACTACCACGAATCCCTTAACAGCTTCTACACATTCATCCAAACAACTGTGTTCAACATTGATGTGGGAAGTCCCAAGGAAAGTCCTCGTGTGAAGGAGCTCAGAGCAAGACTGCTGAACACAAGTATCTGAGGTGACACACATCCTTGGCTGCAAATATGTTGATTTGTTTTATCTGCAAGTTACACCACATAAGTTCTATGTTGCTTTGTAAGCATTTGAGATTTTACCATGGTTTATATCCAGGAAAGACATTACGTTTGAAATGTGGACAGCCGGGATGTTCTTTATTCTTTGCACTTATTCAGGGTTCAAGAAACACCTTATTCGTTTGCACCGGGACACTGTTTCAACAAATACTGTTAACAGTATGGACACTCAAATAATAGATGAGCCTTCAACTTCAAATGCAGTCAGTACAGATATTCCAGTAACCACCAATGTCTCTGTTGACAAGCATAATTTGGTAAACATGTGTTGTTCTGTTGTAGCACAGTTGCAATCATCAGGTGTTGCTGAGAGCACTATCCAATCAATGGTCGGGTCAATGGAAGAGCTTGTAAACAATATTCACAGTCAAACGAGAGACTCAGTCCTCAACTGCACTTCAGAGATGCAAGGAACAGACTTTGAAAAAAAGCTAGACAGTTGTTTTGAACAACTACAAAATCCTTTCTCAGTCTTAAATACAAGAGCCAAACGACAGAAGTATTTCAAGGAAAAGTGGGAAATAGTTGAGCCAGTTGAGTATGTTCTTGGGGTGCGATTTGATGTACGTAGAGATCGAACAACAGGAGTTTACAATCAGATCCCTGTAACGGATAAGTTTGTGTATGTACCCATCTTAGGAACCCTGAAGTCTATGTTCAAAAATAGTGAAATTTGTGAATGTTTCCTGCAGGCCAAACAAGAGGAAGAAGGATTTTAAAAGATATATGTGATGGGTCATACTTTAAAAAAAATGATTTGTTTTGCCAGCAAAAACATGCATTACAAATTCAACTATATTATGATGATTTCGAGACCGCAAATCCCTTAGGTTCAAAGAAGGATACACAAACTTGGTTGTATTTACTTTATATTGCGGAACCTGCCCCCAAAATACAATTCTGTGTTGATGAATATTCATGTTGTGGCTCTTTTTCACTCACAAGACCTGAAAAAGTATGGATTTGATGAAATACTGAAGCCTCTCGTTGATGATGTTAAAAAACTAGAAAATGAAGGAATAGAAGTGCCTTTCTCTGACTCACCATTGCTAGGGTCTATTATTCAAGTAACTGGTGATAACCTTGGTTTACACGGGCTGTTTGGTTATGTTGAGTCTTTTCTGCAACATATTGTTGTAGATTTTGTTTAACCACGAAGGAAGAGTTTCAATGTGTTTTCACTGAAGATCACCCTGGCTTAATATTTCGTACAAAAAGCATCTATGCAGAGCATTGTTCAGCATTACGTGAAAATCCTATGTTAGTGACAACATTTGGTGTCAAGAAGACATGCTTGCTCAATACATTGCGATTTTTTCACATCTCTGACAACTATGCAGTTGACATCATGCACGACTTGCTTGAAGGTGTAGTGCAGTACGAACTGAAACTTGTCTTTCAATACCTTGTCAAGGAGAAACTTTTATCTTTGGAGTCATTGTCACAGAGAATTCAAAGTTTCAACTATGGTTTTACTGAGAGAAGAAACAGACCAAGTGGGTTGAAAATGGATGAGAGCAAAGATCTTGGATTGAATGCTATCCAGTCATGGTGCCTTGTGCGAAACACTCCTCTCATTTTGGTGATCTAGTTGAAAGAAATAACAGTTTTTGGAACCTGCTCCTCCTCTTGCTTCAAATTGTGAATATAGTGTTTTCACCAGTTGTGACTAACGGTATGACATATTATCTGAAGCATTTAATTAATGATCACCACAAGCTATTCAAATATTTGTTTCCTGAGAAAAGACTTATTCCAAAGCATCATTTTATGATCCATTACCCAAGGTGCATTCGTAAAATTGGCCCACTCCTTCATGTATGGTGCATGAGGTTTGAGGCCAAACACAATTTCTTTAAAAGATCTGTCAAAATTTCAAAAATATAACAAAAACATTGGTCAAACGACACCAGAGACAGCTAGCTTATCACTGGGAGAATTTAAATTTTCAGAGGTTTGAGTTTGGTCCAGTGAGGAAGGAAGTGATTGATAGCTTGGAGTGTGGTGAGGCATTAATTGCAATGTTAAATGTGAATGCATACTCTGATGTGTCAACTACCAATTGGGTGAAGAACTATGGAACAGAGTATCAAATTGGTATGTATGTTTGTATGAAAACAAATATGGAAGTTCCTGTTTTGGAAAGATCACCAGTATCATTATACATGAAGATCATGCTTTTATTTTGACTTGCACAGTTGATACACTCTATTTTGATGAGCACTTCAGTGCTTATTGTATCAAGGAGAGGATGATTCATTTTCTGTTGTTTCTATTGATGAGTTGATTTATTATAGACCCTATGATAAACAGTTATCTAATGAGATGGATGACAAAATATACATTGTGCCACATTGCCATGTTGTGTGAACTGTGCTATTGTTTTGTGTTACCCCGTGCTATTGTTTTGTGTGACCTGTGCTGTTGAGGCTGTCATTTAAGAAATGTTATTGTAATGCAAATGCTATGTTTGTGGTGGGCTTGAAAATACAAGTTTTATTTGAACAAACTTTTGTATTTTTGTTCTTCTTTGTAATTAAATAGTAGGAGTATACTGAATTCCAAAGTAAAATTGTACCATGTCTAGCATTAAGGATTGTAACTCCCTACAGTGTTAAAAAATATATATAAATCAACTCTACAAGAGTAAAATACAGAGTTTAATTTTAAATCCTTTATAGTGTTACATAGCTCAGCAACTCTAGTCGGTGTTAAAACAATATACAGATAGTGTTAAATTCTGACACTGCACACTAGTGTTGTGTAAATTCAACACTGGCCTGTGTTGACTGGTGTTAAATGTCAACTATTGAGAGAGTTGCTTCAACTCGATCACAGTGTTGATCTTTTAACACTTTTAAAAGTGTAGTTTTAACTCAAAATAGAGTGGACCAATATAGACACTTTCAAAGTGTTAAATTTAACTCTATTGGTGTTGAATTGACACTCCGGATTTTGCTGTGTGGAGGCGTGTGACGTGAGCGTGTGTGCACGTGAGCGCGTGTGCACGTGAGCGCGCCTCCTCTTCCTCTCCCCATCCCTCCGCAGCTCGCCCTAACTGTCGAGGTGTGATCTGGTCATCAGCTCTGACGGGCCGTCACAGCCCAGTGGACACAGCGCCCCCTGGCGGCCGGGGCCGGTAGCTCACTGCAGACTGCAGGCTGTCTGCATCATAACGCGTGCTCGTGCACGGGGTAAAACACCATTTTGAGCAATTGTTAATTTGAGAGTAATATTACCATAACTATAGTAATATTACCATAACTTTAGTTATATTACAATAACTCTGAATAAATACAAAATCCAGGATAAGAGCCTGAGCTGCTGTCAGGAGCATCAGCGGCCACGCCAGAGCGCACGCTGCCGGGGAAAGTGCAGTAGTGTGCACGAGGTGTAGGAGTGTGCACGTGGTGCACGCTCCCGCTGCGTCTCCGCCTGTGAGTGATGTCAGCGCTCGGCTCCTCTGGGAGTCGGGCCTCCTGTCCGAGCTTCTCGAGTGAGAGGATCCACGGAGAATCCCAATGAAGCGATGAGGATCTCAGGGGTCCCGGGGGCCCCCAGGCCGGCCTGGGGACCCCCGGGACCCCCCAGCGCGGCCCTGGCTGCTCCAGCGGTTGTAGATCTGAGTGTGGTTGTTATGCAGACTTATGATCATATTTAAGTGCAATAAGAAAAACATAAATCCGACTCCTTCAGTCCGACGTCATCATGTAGTCGACGAACACGAGTCACGCCATTCCTCCCAATGCATAATATAATAATGTATAATATAATATAACGTGTATGTTATAATATAACGTGTATATTATAATATAATGTGTATAATATAATATAATGTGTATAATATAATGTGTGTATATTATAATATAATATGTATAATATATGTGTATATTATAATATAATGTGTTTAATATAATATGTGTATAATGTGTATAATATAATATAATGTGTATAATATAATGTGTATAATATAATGTGTATAATATAATATGTGTATAATATAATGTGTATAATATAATGTGTATAATATAATATAATGTGTTTAATATAATATGTGTATGATATAATGTGTATAATATAATATAATTTGTATAATATGATATAATGTGTATAATATAATGTGTATAATATGATATAATGCGTATAATATGTGTATATTATAATATGTGTTTAATATAATATGTGTATAATATGATATAATGTGTTTAATATAATATGTGTATAATATGATATAATGTGTATAATATAATATAATGTGTATAATATGATATAATGTGTATAATATAATGTGTATAATATGATATAATGCGTATAATATAATGTGTATATTATAATATGTGTTTAATATAATATGTGTATAATATGATATGTGTATAATATAATGTGTCTAATATGATATAATGTATATCATATAATATAATGTGTATAATATAATATAATGTGTATAATATGATATGTGTATAATATGTGTATATTATAATATTTGTTTAATATAATATGTGTATAATATAATATAATGTGTATAATATGTGTGTGATTGGTTGAGGGGCCGAGGTGGCGTGTGATTGGCTGAGGGGCCGAGGCGGCGTGTGATTGGCTGAGGGGCCGAGGCGGCGTGTGATTGGCTGCGGGGCCCAGGCGGCGTGTGATTGGCTGAGGGGCCGAGGCAGCGTGTGATTGGCTGAGGGGCAGAGGCGGCGCTGTGTTTTGAGTGTTTTGAGACCCCCCTTGAAACTCACCACTCAACAAAGCCTGACTGAAGCCTTGATTAAAGCCTGACTAAAGCCTTGATTAAAGCCTGACTAAAGCCTGACTGAAGCCTTGACTAAAGCCTGACTGAAGCCTTGATTAAAGCCTGACTGAAGCCTTGACTAAAGCCTGACTGAAGCCTTGATTAAAGCCTGACTAAAGCCTGACTGAAGCCTTGATTAAAGCCTGACTAAAGCCTGACTGAAGTCTTGATTAAAGCCCGACTGAAGCCTTGATTAAAGCCTGACTGAAGCCTGACTGAAGCCTTGATTAAAGCCTGACTGAAGCCTTGATTAAAGCCTGACTGAAGCCTTGATTGAAGCCTTGATTAAAGCCTGACTAAAGCCTGACTGAAGCCTTGATTAAAGCCTGACTGGAGCCTTGATTAAAGCCAGACTGAAGCCTTGATTAAAGCCTGACTGAAGCCTTGACTAAAGCCTGACTGAAGCCTTGATTAAAGCCTGACTAAAGCCTGACTGAAGCCTTGATTAAAGCCTGACTAAAGCCTGACTGAAGTCTTGATTAAAGCCCGACTGAAGCCTTGATTAAAGCCTGACTGAAGTCTGACTGAAGCCTTGATTAAAGCCTGACTAAAGCCTGACTGAAGCCTTGATTGAAGCCTTGATTAAAGCCTGACTAAAGCCTGACTGAAGCCTTGATTAAAGCCTGACTGGAGCCTTGATTAAAGCCAGACTGAAGCCTTGATTAAAGCCTGACTAAAGCCTGACTAAAGCCTGACTGAAGCCTTGATTAAAGCCTGACTAAAGCCTGACTGAAGCCTTGATTAAAGCCTGACTGGAGTCTTGATTAAAGCCTGATTAAAGCCCGACTGAAGCCTTGATTAAAGCCTGACTGAAGCCTGGATTAAAGCCCGACTGAAGCCTTGATTAAAGCCTGACTGAAGCCTTGATTAAGGCCTGACTGAAGCCTTGATTGAAGCCTTGATTAAAGCCTGACTGAAGCCTGACTGAAGCCTTGATTAAAGCCTGACTGAAGCCTTGATTAAAGCCTGACTAAAGCCTGACTGAAGCCTTGATTAAAGCCTGACTGAAGCCTTGATTAAAGCCCGACTGAAGCCTTGATTAAAGCCTGACTGAAGCCTTGATTAAAGCCTGACTGAAGCCTTGATTAAAGCCTGACTAAAGCCTTGATTAAAGCCCGACTGAAGCCTTAATTAAAGCCTGACTAAAGCCTGACCGAAGCCTTGATTAAAGCCCGACTGAAGCCTTGATTAAAGCCTGACTAAAGCCTTGATTAAAGCCTGACTGAAGCCTTGATTCAAGCCTGACTGAAGTCCTGATTAAAGCCTGACTAAAGCCTTGATTAAAGCCTGACTGAAGTCCTGACTGAAGTCCTGATTAAAGCCTGACTAAAGCCTTGATTAAAGCCTGACTGAAGTCCTGATTAAAGCCTTGATTAAAGCCTGACTGAAGTCCTGATTGAAGCCTGACTGAAGTCCTGATTAAAGCCTGACTAAAGCCTTGATTAAAGCCTGACTGAAGTCCTAACTGAAGTCCTGATTAAAGCCTGACTGAAGTCCTTACTGAAGCCTTGATTAAAGCCTGACTGAAGCCTTGATTGAAGCCTTGATTAAAGCCTGACTGAAGCCTTGATTGAAGCCTTGATTAAAGCCTGACTGAAGCCTTGATTAAAGCCTGACTGAAGCCTTGATTAAAGCCTGACTAAAGCCTGACTGAAGCCTTGATTAAAGCCTGACTAAAGCCTGACTGAAGCCTTGATTAAAGCCCGACTGAAGCCTTGATTAAAGCCTGACTGAAGCCTTGATTAAAGCCTGACTGAAGCCTTGATTAAAGCCTGACTGAAGCCTTGATTAAAGCCTGACTAAAGCCTTGATTAAAGCCCGACTGAAGCCTTGATTAAAGCCTGACTGAAGCCTTGACTAAAGCCTGACTGAAGCCTTGATTAAAGCCTGACTAAAGCCTGACTGAAGCCTTGATTAAAGCCTGACTAAAGCCTGACTGAAGTCTTGATTAAAGCCCGACTGAAGCCTTGATTAAAGCCTGACTGAAGCCTGACTGAAGCCTTGATTAAAGCCTGACTGAAGCCTTGATTAAAGCCTGACTAAAGCCTGACTGAAGCCTTGATTGAAGCCTTGATTAAAGCCTGACTGAAGCCTTGATTAAAGCCTGACTGGAGCCTTGATTAAAGCCAGACTGAAGCCTTGATTAAAGCCTGACTAAAGCCTGACTAAAGCCTGACTGAAGCCTTGATTAAAGCCTGACTGGAGTCTTGATTAAAGCCTGATTAAAGCCCGACTGAAGCCTTGATTAAAGCCTGACTGAAGCCTGGATTAAAGCCCGACTGAAGCCTTGATTAAAGCCTGACTGAAGCCTTGATTGAAGCCTTGATTAAAGCCTGACTGAAGCCTGACTGAAGCCTTGATTAAAGCCTGACTGAAGCCTTGATTAAAGCCTGACTAAAGCCTGACTGAAGCCTTGATTAAAGCCTGACTGAAGCCTTGATTAAAGCCCGACTGAAGCCTTGATTAAAGCCTGACTGAAGCCTTGATTAAAGCCTGACTGAAGCCTTGATTAAAGCCTGACTAAAGCCTTGATTAAAGCCCGACTGAAGCCTTAATTAAAGCCTGACTAAAGCCTGACCGAAGCCTTGATTAAAGCCTGACTGAAGCCTTGATTAAAGCCTGACTAAAGCCTTGATTAAAGCCTGACTGAAGCCTTGATTCAAGCCTGACTGAAGTCCTGATTAAAGCCTGACTAAAGCCTTGATTAAAGCCTGACTGAAGTCCTGACTGAAGTCCTGATTAAAGCCTGACTAAAGCCTTGATTAAAGCCTGACTGAAGTCCTGATTAAAGCCTTGATTAAAGCCTGACTGAAGTCCTGATTGAAGCCTGACTGAAGTCCTGATTAAAGCCTGACTAAAGCCTTGATTAAAGCCTGACTGAAGTCCTAACTGAAGTCCTGATTAAAGCCTGACTGAAGTCCTTACTGAAGCCTTGATTAAAGCCTGACTGAAGCCTTGATTGAAGCCTTGATTAAAGCCTGACTGAAGCCTTGATTAAAGCCTGACTGAAGCCTTGATTAAAGCCTTGATTAAAGCCTGACTGAAGCCTTGATTAAAGCCTGACTGAAGCCTTGATTAAAGCCCGACTGAAGCCTTGATTAAAGCCTGACTGAAGCCTTGATTAAAGCCTGACTGAAGCCTTGATTAAAGCCTGACTGAAGCCTTGATTAAAGCCTGACTAAAGCCTTGATTAAAGCCCGACTGAAGCCTTAATTAAAGCCTGACTAAAGCCTGACCGAAGCCTTGATTAAAGCCTGACTGAAGCCTTGATTAAAACCTGACTAAAGCCTTGATTAAAGCCTGACTGAAGCCTTGATTCAAGCCTGACTGAAGTCCTGATTAAAGCCTGACTAAAGCCTTGATTAAAGCCTGACTGAAGTCCTGATTAAAGCCTGACTAAAGCCTTGATTAAAGCCTGACTGAAGTCCTGACTAAAGCCTTGATTAAAGCCTGACTGAAGTCCTGATTGAAGCCTGACTGAAGTCCTGATTAAAGCCTGACTAAAGCCTTGATTAAAGCCTGACTGAAGTCCTAACTGAAGTCCTGATTAAAGCCTGACTGAAGTCCTTACTGAAGCCTTGATTAAAGCCTGACTAAAGCCTTGATCAAAGCCTGACTAAAGCCTGACTGAAGTCCTGACTGAAGCCTTGATTAAAGCCTGACTAAAGCCTTGATTAAAGCCTGACTGAAGTCCTGATTAAAGCCTGACTGAAGTCCTGACTGAAGCCTTGACTAAAGCCTTGATTAAAGCCTGACTGAAGTGCTGACTAAAGCCTGACTGAAGCTCATTAGCATATGATGCTTGAGGCGAGGCCCCTAACGAGGGCAGCTGTGTGCCATTAACCTGCTCTCGTCTTCTGACCAATCACAGCTCTCACAGGACACACTGATGGGAGGAGCTACGCCCACAGCACCTCATGAATATTCATGAACCTTAAGTGAAGTACTCCCTCCTCCTGAAGATATATATATATACACACATGTATATATATACATGTATATATATACATGTATATATATATGTAACATGTATATATATACATGTATATATATACACACATGTATATACATATAACATGTATATATATATTTACATATATATGAAAAATATATATATACACACACACACACCCTGAGCTCTGAAATAAATATATATATAAATAAATATATAAATAAATGTATATTTAAATATATATATATATGTTGGAGTTGGACAGCATCACACCACCTGGACGGTACTCACTGGGAAAAACAGCGGTAGACTTTTACTTTAACTCTATAAAGCGTTTATTCAAAATCAGGATTCAAATAGACAATCATGCGCATGGACCCCAATCCAGAGCTGTGACCAATGGCCCCAGCGCTGGAGAAAGGATGCTGAGCAGAGCGCGCGGCCATTGAAATAGTCAACAGGGACAGTTCTGATTGGTCAGGAGGAAAAGAGGGTGGTGTCTTCTCATTGGTTCTTGTTCCTCTGCTTCCGCCGTTGTCGCTCCTTCATTGGTTCTTGTGGTCCGCCAATGAGTGCACATGTTTGTGAAAGAAAGTGTGAGAAAGGAAGAGAGTTGATTTAATGGGTTCCTCTCTTTAAAGAAGACTCCCTTCGGTGCCTTATCTGTGCAGGGATGGGGCCTGGATCTTCTCAGAAGGTCGTCTATACAAAGGGGGCCTCTTCCCATGTGTGAGTGTGTGAGCGTGTGAGAGGGTGTGAGAGGGGTCAGTGAGGGGCCATAAATGACTAAAGGAGAGTAATGTCACATCTGGACCCTTCCTTATCTATCTGCCCGGTGAGGTAAGGACTGTGATTGCTCTTCCCAAACTATGAATACAATGAGCTCTCTGTCTAGTCATCTTCTCGGATGAGCTTGGTGCAGGGAAGGGGGGTGCATAAAACTTCCTTAGGTGTCACTGTTATCTTTCTTTAGATCAGTTCAGGCGCCAGAGCGCCCCATTAAAGATTTTAACCTTCCTCCAGTCTTCTCCATCTTTACACATAAGCTTTATGCACATAACATTAGGGGTAAGCCAAGCAAAAGTATATATTCTTTACATATACACACACACCCTGAGCTCTGAAATAAATTAGGGCTGTGAAACGATTACAATTTTTAATCGGGTTAATCACAGGTTTCTGTGGATTAATCATGATTAATCACACATATACACTTACAGGGCTCTTACAGGGGGGGGGGGGGCACATAACTTGCTCACCAGTGCGCGCGCCAGCATCGGAGCTCTGCCGCGCGAGCCGAGAGAAGAGTTGTTGAGGGGGGGGGGGGTGCAAGTGACTTTTTTTCGTCCCGATGTGCGCGCACACGCCGGCATCCGAGCTCTGCGGCGCGCGAGACGGGGATCAGAGTCGTGTTAACGCGACACTAGAGACAGAATGACATGCTGCTGGACAGACGACCAACAACAGACGGATTGGAAGCTCATTCTGCGCATGCGTTAAAAAAAAAAAAACTAATTAATCCTGTAATTTAATTAACTGAGTTAACGTGTTATTTTTCACAGCACTAAAATAAATATATAGAAATAAATAAATATATAGAAATAAATATATAAATATATATATAGATAAATATATATATAAATATCTAAGTAAATATATATTTAAATAAATATATATAATTATAGATTTAATAAATATTTAAATAAATATATATATTTAAATAAATATATATAAATAAATGTGTATATATATATATATAACCCGCGACCCTAATGAGGATGAAGCGGTATTGATAATGGATGGATGGATATATATATATATATATACACACACACCCTGAGCTCTGAAATAAATATGTATATACATAAATATATACACACACACACCCTGAGCTCTGAAAGGAAGCAGTCGTGTGACGTTGTGTGCGTGTGGATTTATTCACAGTAAACAACACACTGACCTGCTGGTGCTCGTTGTGTCTTTGTACAAATATAAACTATAGGAGGCGACACAGGAAGCCTGAAGCAGGCGGGTCAGCACATTAAGAGATGTACACACACATGTATATATATGGATCTGCATGATGAGGACGCATGTTGTTGAAAGGCACCAGAGTTTCATTGGAGTAAACATTTGAGCACAAACACATTGGCATGATAACAATACACTCACTCTATTTACAATATAACAAAGTTCAAATATACATGTAACAGGGAAACTATTGGGATTCAAACCTTTTGTTTCAAATCCAACCCGTTCAATTGTTCTTCTGCCTGACGAGACCCTCTGACCTGAGACCCTCTGACCTGAGAACCTCAGACCTGAGACCCTCTGACCTGAGACCCTCAGACCTGAGACCCTCTGACCTGAGACCCTCTGACCTGAGACCCTCTGGCCTGAGACCCTCAGACCTGAGACCCTCTGACCTGAGACCCTCAGACCTGAGACCCTCTGGCCTGAGACCCTCTGGCCTGAGACCCTCTGACCTGAGACCCTCTGACCTGAGACCCTCAGACCTGAGACCCTCTGGCCTGAGACCCTCTGACCTGAGACCCTCTGGCCTGAGACCCTCTGACCTGAGACCCTCAGACCTGAGACCCTCTGACCTGAGACCCTCTGGCCTGAGACCCTCTGACCTGAGACCCTCTGACCTGAGACCCTCTGGCCTGAGACCCTCTGGCCTGAGACCCTCTGACCTGAGACCCTCCGTGAGGCCCGTTGAGGTAGAGGAGGGTCAGTGATGAAGCACGGCCTCCAGGGGGTTTGGGCTTTAAGGGACACAGGTAGAGGGGGGGCTACTCTGAGGAGGGGGGGGGTCCGTGGACGGGGGGCTCATCCAAGTCTGAACTGCTCAGCCGTCGGCGAGGAGCTGCGGAGGAGATGAACACATTAGTATCGTGAACGTCCCTGG
Organism: Pseudoliparis swirei; assembly: GCF_029220125.1. Classification (NCBI taxonomy): domain Eukaryota; kingdom Metazoa; phylum Chordata; class Actinopteri; order Perciformes; family Liparidae; genus Pseudoliparis; species Pseudoliparis swirei. Next base: position 23,064,573 of record NC_079399.1, on the reverse strand, counting down.
CGAGCTCTCCTGTGCTGGTGCATTGTGGGTGTTCCCAGCAGTCACGGTGAAGTGACTCACACGGGGGCCCGGAGCCCAGCGGGCCGCTCAGGACCGCTCCGGAGGCTTTCACGCAGGAGGAGAGCGCCGCCAGCCTCAGGCTGCGCGACGCGGCGTCCAGCTTCTCGTCCTGGAAGACAGGAGGACGAGGTCAGGTTTTCGCAAAATGTTGACAGACAAACGGATTGACAAATCATGGTGAAGGTTTCGTGGGACGAGTTCTCTCCGCGCCGCGTCACCCGACACGTCGCCTAGATTAACGCGTTAACGCTGACAGCCATAATATATTTATATTAGGGCTGTCAGCGTTAACGCGTTAATCTATGCGATTAATTTGGCCGCGTTAACGCACTAAAATATTTTAACGCAATTCCGGTGTTCGTTGACGTTTTTACACTCAAACCGAGTGTCAAACCGCGGCAGTACGGTTTAACACTGTTTCCGTTTTTAAAACAATTATTTCTCCGCGAAAATAAGGAGCATAAATCAGTTTAACTCGTGGATGAATCAGTCGGGTTTCCTCCTGCTCCTCCTTCCTCCCGTCTCCCCCTCTGATACACAGAGGAACGGAGGGGCGACGTGTCGGGGGACACTGCACGGAAAGAACTCGTCACACGAAACCTTCACCGTGATTGGTCAATCCGTTTGTCTGTCAACATTTTGGGAAAAACAACCAATGAACACTCAGTAAATCACAAAGGACCTCCCACCTCACAGGTGAGGCTCTATAGCAGCCTGTCAGTCAGAGAGCAGAGAACACGGCGCGAGGACAATGAGCCTCATTGAATAGAGCTGAGATTGTTCTGGAATGTTTGATGTATAACACGTGGGTATGTGTCATATGCAAACGCCTTTAAAAGGTGAATTTACATGTTTTTGTAAAATGTATAAAATGAGCCCAGCCTCCAGAGGGTTAACGTGACATATGTGAATGTCAGTCAGTTCCCAAGGCCACTGGTTCTGCTGTTCAATGTTAAAGATGACAGGACCAATGGGGTCTCAATATACTTCTTTTTTTTACTAATCTGATGTTTCACTGAAGAAACAATTTATCATCCACAATATTAAATACCTCGCTGGCACTTTATAGGTAGGAGCCTCTTTGAAAATACAGCTCTGTGTGAAATTTGGTCTTTAAAAAGAATGAACTTTTAACTTTTAATTGCGATTAATCGCGATTAATGAATTTCAAAATGTGCGATTAATTAGTTAATTTTTTTTAATCGATTGACAGCCCTAATATATATACATACATATGTAAATATGTACGTGCATATATGTATTTATGAATGTATATATATATATGAATGCATATATAAATATATATACTTATATGTGTGTATATATGTACATATATGTACTTATATATATATATGTACATATATATATATATGTATCTTATTTAAAATATACAACAAATTGTTGTTTTTTTACCAGTGAGGGAGTGACAGTTACTCGTTCCCACAATTTGTCAGTAACAATGTTTCCATGGCGACCATGTCAGTGACGTCACGAAGATGAAAGGCACTGACAAGAAGTGACTTCCACCAGGAAACCTGTTTATACTTCATTTTAATATTATTTAACAAATAATAACATATATTTAAAAAGAAGTAAAGTATATATTCTTTTTTATCTTATTTCAAACATTGAGAATGGGTTTTTTCCCTGGTGGGGGAAACCGAAGTGCTCGGAGGAAACCCACACTGACACCGGGAGAGTCTCTCCGTCGTGCTCCGGAGATCTTCGGGTGTCGAGCCGTGGCCACGCCTCTAACCCTCACTCCCACATGACTGCTACCGCTAGTGGTACTGCTAGCGCACTGTGTCAGCTACAACAGCCCTTCTGCAAACAGAAGGGCTGTTGTAGCTGCTGGAAATCACTTCTAGTTATAGACTCTGGTCCGGTGCTCCGTGACGTCACTAGCGACGAGAACACAGACATACGGCAGAGACAATGGAATGGAATTCTCAGGCCAGGTTACTGATGCTAAAACGCGATTAGCATCTGCTAGCTAAACGGCGCTCGCCTAAATTAACCGTGGGGCTGTCTGGGGGTCTTTTCATGTGGTTTGGAGTCATTCTATCAAAAAGGTCTCCGGAGAAGACTTGTGCTAACAGGAGCAGGCAGAGTCCTGCTGTGAAGAGCATCCAACACCCAATAGCAGAGACATCATCTCTCTGCTGGTCCAACGTGTTGGTGACTAAAGCAGGGTTCTGACCAGTGACCAGTGGATTTCCAGGACTTTTCCAGGACTTTAAACCAAATGTCCATGACCAAACTGAAATCTCGGTTTATACATGAAAAAGTGAGAACATTTAGTATTTAAACAATGTGAATTCCAAAGCATACAGTATACATTAAATGAAACAAATGAATAAGAGACAATATTTTGATTAAAAGAATAAACACTTGCTTCATGGGCTATGGCCAACGAACTTTCCAGTTAAGGTGTTTAAGTTTTTTCCATGACTTTTCCAGGCCTGGAAATTACCATTTTAAAATGCCATGACTTTTCCAGGTTTTCCATGGCGGTACGAACCGTGTAACGGGTGGAGCCACGTCCTTATTGCCATGGCGATGTCTCACAATGTGACACTAACACCCATAAAGCTCATAAACGGCTGCTGCAAAACACGGCAATTAGAGACAGAAATAGAAGCGGGTTGTTGTCTGGGAGTCAGGAGAAGCCCACAGTACTGGATCTGTGTGTGTGTGTGTGTGTGTGTGTGTGTCGTACTCGGTGCTCCTGGATCCTGCGTTTGGACTCGTCCAGCTGGTGCTGCAGGTCCCAGACGATCTCTTGGTACCGGCTGTGGCGCTGCTCCAGCGCCGCCCTCTGCTGCTGGGACTCCTGTTGGCGCGACACGGAGGCGGTTCCATTATCAGACGCGGCCGGACCGGGCCGGAGGGTCCAGAGCCGGCATTTTGATTCACGTCGATGTTCTCAGACCCAACGCTCCAGACCCAAACCAGACCCAAACCAGACCCACCCTGGACCCACTAAAGTAACCAACGCCTTGTGGCCTGAGGGCCGAGACGTCGCCTGGGGAGCCGTGTTGGCCTCTGGGTCAACAGCACTTTAAAGTATCACCGGGCCGTGTTGGTAACTGCACACTTGAATCACAGAGCAGGAGAATCTGTCTTCATCGGGACCCACCTCCAGGTCCTGGAAGTTCTTCATCAGACATTGTTTCTCAGGAATGGAGTCCAAGTGGTCCAGGGCCACTCTGGTGTTCTGGAGAGAACACACACAGGATCAGTTCACACACAGAACCCTGAGACTAGAGCATAGAACCCTGAGACTAGAGCACAGAACCCTGAGACCAGAGCATAGAACCCTGAGACCAGAGCATAGAACCCTGAGACTAGAGCACAGAACCCTGAGACTAGAGCACAGAACCCTGAGACTAGAGCACAGAACCCTGAGACTAGAGCATAGAACCCTGAGACTAGAGCACAGAACCCTGAGACTAGAGCACAGAACCCTGAGACCAGAGCATAGAACCCTGAGACCAGAGCATAGAACCCTGAGACTAGAGCACAGAACCCTGAGACTAGAGCACAGAACCCTGAGACTAGAGCACAGAACCCTGAGACCAGAGCATAGAACCCTGAGACCAGAGCATAGAACCCTGAGACCAGAGCATAGAACCCTGAGACTAGAGCACAGAACCCTGAGACTAGAGCACAGAACCCTGAGACTAGAGCACAGAACCCTGAGACTAGAGCACAGAACCCTGAGACTAGAGCACAGAACCCTAAGACTAGAGCATAGAACCCTGAGACTAGAGCATAGAACCCTGAGACTAGAGCCAGAACCCTAAGACAAGAGCACAGAACCCTAAGACTAGAGCACAGAACCCTGAGACTAGAGCACAGAACCCTGAGACCAGAGCACAGAACCCTGAGACTAGAGCACAGAACCCTAAGACAAGAGCACAGAACCCTAAGACTAGAGCACAGAACCCTGAGACTAGAGCACAGAACCCTGAGACTAGAGCACAGAACCCTAAGACCAGAGCACAGAACCCTAAGACCAGAGCACAGAACCCTGAGACCAGAGCACAGAACCCTAAGACAAGAGCACATAACCCTAAGACTAGAGCACAGAACCCTAAGACCAGAGCACAGAACCCTGAGACTAGAGCACAGAACCCTAAGACCAGAGCACAGAACCCTGAGACTAGAGCATAGAACCCTAAGACTAGAGCACAGAACCCTGAGACTAGAGCACAGAACCCTGAGACTAGAGCATAGAACCCTGAGACGAGAGCATAGAACCCTGAGACTAGAGCACAGAACCCTGAGACTAGAGCACAGAACCCTAAGACAAGAGCACAGAACCCTAAGACTAGAGCACAGAACCCTGAGACTAGAGCACAGAACCCTGAGACTAGAGCACAGAACCCTAAGACCAGAGCACAGAACCCTGAGACCAGAGCACAGAACCCTGAGACTAGAACACAGAACCCTAAGACAAGAGCACAGAACCCTAAGACTAGAGCACAGAACCCTGAGACTAGAGCACAGAACCCTAAGACAAGAACACAGAACCCTAAGACTAGATCACAGAACCCTGAGACTAGAGCACAGAACCCTAAGACAAGAGCACAGAACCCTAACACAAGAGCACAGAACGCTAAGACTAGAGCACAGAACCCTGAGACTAGAGCACAGAACCCTGAGACTAGAGCACAGAACCCTAAGACTAGAGCACAGAACCCTGAGACTAGAGCATAGAACCCTGAGACTAGAGCCAGAACCCTGAGACTAGAGCACAGAACCCTAAGACAAGAGCACAGAACCCTAAGACTAGAGCACAGCACCCTGACACTAGAGCACAGAACCCTGAGACTAGAGCACAGAACCCTAAGACAAGAGCACAGAACCCTAAGATTAGAGCACAGAACCCTGAGACCAGAGCACAGAACCCTGAGACTAGAGCACAGAACCCTAAGACTAGAGCACAGAACCCTGAGACTAGAGCACAGAACCCTGAGACTAGAGCACAGAACCCTAAGACCAGAGCACAGAACCCTGAGACTAGAGCACAGAACCCTAAGACCAGAGCACAGAACCCTGAGACCAGAGCACAGAACCCTAAGACAAGAGCACATAACCCTAAGACTAGAGCACAGAACCCTAAGACCAGAGCATAGAACCCTGAGACTAGAGCACAGAACCCTAAGACCAGAGCACAGAACCCTGAGACTAGAGCATAGAACCCTAAGACTAGAGCACAGAACCATGAGACTAGAGCACAGAACCCTGAGACTAGAGCACAGAACCCTAAGACCAGAGCACAGAACCCTGAGACTAGAGCACAGAACCCTAAGACAAGAGCACAGAACCCTAAGACTAGAGCACAGAACCCTGAGACTAGAGCACAGAACCCTAAGACAAGAGCACAGAACCCTAAGACTAGAGCACAGAACCCTGAGACTAGAGCACAGAACCCTAAGACAAGAGCACAGAACCCTAAGACTAGAGCACAGAACCCTGAGACTAGAGCACAGAACCCTGAGACTAGAGCACAGAACCCTAAGACTAGAGCACAGAACCCTGAGACTAGAGCATAGAACCCTGAGACTAGAGCATAGAACCCTGAGACTAGAGCCAGAACCCTAAGACAAGAGCACAGAACCCTAAGACTAGAGCACAGAACCCTGAGACTAGAGCACAGAACCCTGAGACCAGAGCACAGAACCCTGAGACTAGAGCACAGAACCCTAAGACAAGAGCACAGAACCCTAAGACTAGAGCACAGAACCCTGAGACTAGAGCACAGAACCCTGAGACTAGAGCACAGAACCCTAAGACCAGAGCACAGAACCCTGAGACTAGAGCACAGAACCCTAAGACCAGAGCACAGAACCCTGAGACCAGAGCACAGAACCCTAAGACAAGAGCACATAACCCTAAGACTAGAGCACAGAACCCTGAGACTAGAGCACAGAACCCTAAGACCAGAGCATAGAACCCTGAGACTAGAGCACAGAACCCTAAGACCAGAGCACAGAACCCTGAGACTAGAGCATAGAACCCTAAGACTAGAGCACAGAACCATGAGACTAGAGCACAGAACCCTGAGACTAGAGCACAGAACCCTAAGACCAGAGCACAGAACCCTGAGACTAGAGCACAGAACCCTAAGACAAGAGCACAGAACCCTAAGACTAGAGCACAGAACCCTGAGACTAGAGCACAGAACCCTAAGACAAGAGCACAGAACCCTAAGACTAGAGCACAGAACCCTGAGACTAGAGCACAGAACCCTAAGACAAGAGCACAGAACCCTAAGACTAGAGCACAGAACCCTGAGACTAGAGCACAGAACCCTGAGACTAGAGCACAGAACCCTAAGACTAGAGCACAGAACCCTGAGACTAGAGCATAGAACCCTGAGACTAGAGCATAGAACCCTGAGACTAGAGCCAGAACCCTAAGACAAGAGCACAGAACCCTAAGACTAGAGCACAGAACCCTGAGACTAGAGCACAGAACCCTGAGACCAGAGCACAGAACCCTGAGACTAGAGCACAGAACCCTAAGACAAGAGCACAGAACCCTAAGACTAGAGCACAGAACCCTGAGACTAGAGCACAGAACCCTGAGACTAGAGCACAGAACCCTAAGACCAGAGCACAGAACCCTGAGACTAGAGCACAGAACCCTAAGACCAGAGCACAGAACCCTGAGACCAGAGCACAGAACCCTAAGACAAGAGCACATAACCCTAAGACTAGAGCACAGAACCCTAAGACCAGAGCACAGAACCCTGAGACTAGAGCACAGAACCCTAAGACCAGAGCACAGAACCCTGAGACTAGAGCATAGAACCCTAAGACTAGAGCACAGAACCCTGAGACTAGAGCACAGAACCCTGAGACTAGAGCATAGAACCCTCAGACGAGAGCATAGAATCCTCAGTGAGGAGCCTGATGGTGTGTTCACACCGGACGCGTCGAAATTTCGACGCGCGTCGAGATGACATGTAAAGTCAACGCACAGCTGCGTAGAAGCTGCGTGTTTCCCAGCGAGCGCGTCAGACGCGTTTGAAGCAGCAGAACAGAGCGTTTGCCGCGGGGCGAACAGCGAACAGACGCAGCTCGTCGACGCGCGAGTTGAAATTTCCCAACTCCGGCAGCAAAAACGCGTGAGTCATAGTTGCGTCAGCCAATCAGCGTTGAGCAGCTCCGCTCGTCATCGTCCTGCCGGTTGAAAAAATGGAGGAAAAGATTATTGTCGCCGTCTGTGGGCACCCCGAACTTTATGACACGCCTCTTTTTACTGACCGAAACCGGAGCTATAAAGATGAAGCGTGGAAGAAGGTCGGAGAAGCCGTGGGACTACCTGGTAAGTTTTGAATGTATGTATTTGCTTTTATTCTCTTTGTTGTACTTTACTATGAACCAACCGCCGGCATACGTGTTTCATGGCAGGAGATCTGCCGCCGGAGGTGGAAAAGTCTCAGAGACACGTATCAAAGAGAGAAGAAGAGAGAGCAGCGCAGTGGGAGAGCAGCTCGGTCCACTAAAGTGGAAGTACTCTGCGGTCCTGTCGTTCCTCGACCCATTTATGACTCCGCCCCCGACGCGTCTGGTGTGAACACACTTTTTTCGACGCGCGTCGAGACTGCTGCGTCAGACGCGTCGAGAATTTTTTCGCCGCGTCCGGTGTGAACGCACCATGAGACCCAGAGGATCTCTTCCTCCCTCTGGTCCTTCAGACGGAGCAGAAGAGGAAGCTCTCGTTCCAAGGAGCCCCGGCCCCCTGCTGCTGAGGGTGGAGCTCTCTCCTCCTCTTCCTCACAGCAGCCGATTGGACGGACAGTGGAGCGGGGGGGTCATAGGAGCGTTCAGCCGAGTCATGTCGGGTACCATGACTCAGCTGATTCAGGATGTCCGTGATGCTTAGAGGTAGAACCCTCCCCCTCCAGGGCTGTGAGTGTGTGAGTGTCTAGAGACGCTCTATCAAAGTCTTGTTATTGTTTTAAACCTCCACGGCTTCTAAACCGGGATTTATATTCCACTGTTCTGTAAGCGTTCTGATGAGTGTGATGAGCAGCTCACCATCTCCAGGTCCAACATGCGGTCCTGAGGAGAGGAGAACAGAACCATGAGCATCACACACACACACACACACACACCAACGGTTACACTGACACGGAGAGTCAGGGGACTGGTCACACACACACTCACACACACACATTCTCTCACACTCACACACACACATTCCCTCACAGACACACACACACATTCTCTCACACTCACACACACACATCCTCTCACACTCGCCACTCACCCAGCTCCTGACTGATGTTCCCTCTCTAGTGATGCATAAGTGATGCCCCCCCCCCCCGTGATGTGCTGATGGCGTGTAACACGTGTTCTCTGTCCCTCGCCCTGCAACGCTCTGGTTTTATTAACTCCTCTGCGTCGCTCGCTCTTAATCTTTCATAATTAAACGCTCGGCTGGCTCTGAAAGATCCTGATTAATTGCATGCGAGCGATGGCAGGTGTCATCATGCACACACACACACACACACACACACACTCACACACACACCTACACGCACACACTCACACTCTCTGTCCTCCATCAGGGCGGCTGCAGGTTGATGTGAAGCCCATTTGAAAAGGGGCGGAGTCAGCAGGGAAAATAACGAATGCTTAGCAGACATTGTAGTGTGTGTAGGTGTGCGTGTGTGTGTGTGTGTGTGTGTGTGTGTGTCTGTGTGTGTGTGTAGGTGTGTGTGTGTGTGTAGGTGTGTGTGTGTGTGTAGGTGTGTGTGTGTGTAGGTGTGTGTGTGTAGGTGTGTATGTGTGTGTAGGTGTGTGTGTGTGTGTGTGTGTGTGTGTGTGTGTGTGTGTGTAGGTGTGTGTGTGTAGGTGTGTGTGTGTGTGTGTGTGTGTGTCTGTGTAGATGTGTGTGTGTAGGTGTGTGTGTGTGTAGGTGTGTGTGCGTGTGTGTGTGAAGGTGTGTGTCTGTGTAGATGTGTGTGTAGGTGTGTGTAGGTGTGTGTGCGTGCGTGTGTGTAGGTGTGTGTGTGTGTGTGTTTAATGGTCCAGTCCAGGGAGTTGGTGCTGTGGTTCTGGTCGGGGTGTGTACCTGTGAGCTCAGGTGTTCAAGATTCAAGATTCAAGATGTTTTATTTGTCACATACACACACAGGGTGTGCAGTGAAATGAAAGTGGCAATGCTCAGCAGGAATGTGCAAGGGCAACAAGTACACACTATTTACAAATAAAAAACAACACAATATTTACAGTAAGTGTGTGTGTGTGTGTGTGTGTGTGCCTAAGAGGGGCAGTTGTGTGGGTCTATGTGGGGGTCCTGGTGAGGTCGGAGTTCACAGTCCTGATGGCCTGAGGAAAGAAACTCCGTCTCAGTCTCTCTGTTCTTGCAGCGTGACTACGGAGGCGCCTGCCTGACCGCAGCAGCTGAAACAGTCTGTTGTTGGGGTGGTGAGGATCCTTCATGATCCTGCGGCTCTGGTTCTGCACCTCCTGGTGTACAAGTCCTGCAGGGTGGGAGTGTAGTTCCAATAGTGCGCTCAGCCGAACGCACTACTCTCTGCAGAGCCTTCCTGTCCTGAGCGGAGCAGTTGCCAAACCAGGCTGTGATGCTTCCTGTCAGGACGCTCTCTACAGCTCCAGAGTAGAAGGACTGAAGGATCCTCTGGGAAACTTTAAATTTCCTCAGCTGCCTGAGGTGGTAGAGGCGCTGCCTTGCCTTTCTCACCAGAGTGTCTGTGTTCGTTGACCATGTCAGATCCTCGGTGATGTGGACTCCCAGGTATTTATACCCGCTCACCCTCTCCACAGTAGTCCCGTTAATCCCCAGTGGTGAGTACGTCCTCTGTTGTTGTACCCTCCTAAAGTCCACAATCAGCTCCTTAGTTTTGGTGACATTCATGATGAGGCTGTTGTCCTGGCACCAGAGTGACAGATCAGCAACTTCCTCCAGGTAGGCCTTCTCGTCGTTGTCGGAGATCAGGCCCACCACCACTGTGTCATCCGCAAACTTGATGATGGTGTTGAGCTGAACCTGGCCACACAGTCATGTGTGTACAGGGAGTACAGTAGGGGGCTGAGGACGCAACCCTGGGGGGATCCTGTGTTCAGGGTGAGGGATTTGAGGTGTGTCTGCCCACCCTGACCACCTGTGGCCTGGCGGTCAGGAAGTCCAGGATCCAAGCACACAGGGGTGTTCAGTCCCAGCTCAATCAGCTTGCCGGCCAGTCTGGAGGGACTATGGTGTTGAAAGCTGAACTATAATCAATGAACAGCAGTCTCACATAGCCCCCTCTGGCTGTCCAGATGAGAGAGTGTGGTGTGCAGTACCTGGGAGACAGCATCATCCGTGGATCTGTTTGGGCGATAAGCAAACTGCAGCGGGTCCATGGAGGAAGGAGGAAGGCGCAGATGTAGTCCTTTATCAGCCTCTCAAAGCATTTCATGACCACCGAGGTGAGGGCCACGGTCGGTAGTCATTCATACATGCTGGAGAAGCATTCTTGGGCACAGGGACAATAGTGGATCTCTTGAAGCAGGCGGGGACCACGGACTCAGCCAGGAGAGGTTGAATATTGTGGTGAACACTGGAGCTAGCTGGTTAGCACAGGTCTTCAGTACTCGCCCAGATATGCCATCTGGACCTGCAGCTTTCCTGGTGTTCACCCTCAACAGAGCCCTCCTCACACTGTGCTCGGTCACAGAGAGTGTGTTCATCCCCAGCGGTAGAACTCACCTCGGCTACGCTTAACGGTGTTGTTGTTAGCGGCGAGCTAGCGCTGTTGTTGCTAGCCTCAAACCGTGCATAAAATGAGTTCAGGTCGTCCGCTAGGGATGCGCCGGCACTCACCATTGCGCGGGTCTGCTCTGGTAGTTTGTGATAGTCCGTAGCCCCTGCCATAGGCGCCTGGTGTCGCGCTGCTCCATCTGTGATTCCACTCTGTCTCGGTACCTCCTTTTGGCGTCCTTCACCGCCCTCCTCAGTCCATAGACCGCTGCCTTGTACTCGTCCATGTTGCCGGATACAAGACCGGAGTTATAGGCAGCAATGCGGGCGTTCACAGCTTCACGGATGGATCTATCAACCCACGGCTTTTGGTTCGGAAAGACCCTAACTTTTACCGTGGGGACGATGGTGTCCGCTAGCGTTGCTATGAGGCTCATTGCTACTTCCGCAAACTCGCTGACGCCACTGGAACTGGATTGGATCATGTCCCAGTCGACGACACGCAGAGCGTCCTGTAGCTCAGCCTCTGATTGGTCAGACCACCGCATTACGTTCCTCGTCACTACCGCTTCCCGCGCGATCCTTTGTTTATACTCCGGAAGCAGAAAATGGCGGCATGGTCTGATTTCCCTAACGGAGGAGAGAGACAGCCTTGTAGCCTCTCTTGAATGGCGTATAGCAGTGGTCCAACGTTCTTTCCTCTGGTAGCACACGTAATGTGCTGGTGAAAGTTCGGCATGACTTTTTAGGTTTGCCTATTAAAGTCCCCAGCCACCACCACAGCCGCCGGGATACTTGTTCTGATGCCGACATAACACATCATGTAGGTCCGATAGTGCTACGTCGGTGTCCGCTTGTGGTGGAATGTAGACGGCTGTGGTGATGACCGAGCTGAACTCCGGGAAGGTAGAATGGACGGCATGAGATCGTCAGATGTTCCAGGTTCGCGAGCAGGAACGAGAAAGAGTCTTAATGTTCTTGGGGTCACACCACATGTTGTTTGTCATGAAGCAAACCCTCCACCCTTAGATTTACCAGACTCTTCCGTTCTGTCTGCACGGAAAACAGAGAAGGACTCGGTTGGGCATATGACTCGATCCGGCACCAGCGAGGTCAGCCAAGTTTCCGTCAGACAAAAGATGTTACAATCCCGCATGTCCCGTTGGAATCTGATCCTTGCCCTAAAATCATCCATCTTATTTTCCAGAGACTGGACATTAGCAAGAAGGATGCTGGGCAAAGGTGGACGGTGGGCTTGAACTCTCAGTCTGTTCCGAATTCGCTCCGTTTCCCTCGATGTTTTCGTCTCCCGTAGTAGCGGCTCCACTGTTGTTGTTGTGGTTCGCTCGTACAATCTCTGCCGGCCACGCTGGATCGATGGAAAAAGTGGACAAAAACCCTTGTTTTGCGCAAAAGTTTATGTCCAAAAGTGTGCTGCGGTCGTATGTTGTTAGTGCCGATGTGTTTGTGGCAAAGAAAATATTAAAAATAAACACAAAAACTAAAAGAGCGCACAATCTCCGCGGAGCTGCCGCGACGGCGACTGGACACAGCCGCGCCATCTTGAGAGGTGTGTGTGTGTTTAATGGTCCAGTCCAGGGAGTTGGTGCTGTGGTTCTGGTCGGGGTGTGTACCTGTGAGCTCAGGTGTGTGTGTGTTTAATGGTCCAGTCCAGGGAGTTGGTGCTGTGGTTCTGGTCGGGGTGTGTACCTGTGAGCTCAGGTGTGTGTGTGTTTAATGGTCCAGTCCAGGGAGTTGGTGCTGTGGTTCTGGTCGGGGTGTGTACCTGTGAGCTCAGGTGTGGGCTGTGATGCCCTACGTGCCTCAGGCTGATGTCTGGACTCAGAGCTTCAGACACTCGGCACACAAAGAAACAACAGAGAGCGTCCCTCGCTGTGGTGAACCAATCAGAGCGCAGCAGCGTGAACACGATGAGAAACACTCACCTGGAGGCTCCGCATGTCTTCCTCCTTCCTGCGACTCCTCTCCAGCAGCTCTGAAACACACGGGACAGCTGAGTGGAACCACAGCGGTCTCTCTCTCTCTCTATGGTCTCTCTCTATGGCCTCTCTCTCTCGCTATCTATGGTCTCTCTCTCTCTATGGTCTCTCTCTCTCTATATCTATCTATGGTCTCTCTCTCTCTTCTATGGTCTCTCTATCTATGCTCTCTCTCTATGGTCTCTCTCTCTCTCTGGTCTCTCTCTCTCTATCTATGCTCTCTATCTATGCTCTCTCTCTCTATGGTCTCTCTCTCTCTATATGCTCTCTCTATCTATGCTCTCTCTGGTCTCTCTATCTATGCTCTCTCTGGTCTCTCTGGTCTCTCTATGGTCTCTCTATGGTCTCTCTCTCTATGGTCTCTCTCTCTCGCACCAGATGCAGAGGAACAGTCAATGCACCAGTTACAACAAAGAAAACAACCTTCAGTCATATCATTTAATTAGTGCTCTTTTGATTACAGTGTGTTTGAATCCAGTGAACACAGCGAACAGGAAGTCAGCGTGGGACCAGGAATCAGGGAGTGAGTCCATGGAGCGCCGTTCCCCTGCAGTTAATCCACCGACCAGAGGATTTATTATCCAGCGCTTCCTTTAATCAGGGATTAGCTGCCCGACGAGGAACACACGGCCTGACGAGTCTCCCATGATGCCTTGCTGTTGTATAGCCGGCTTTAGTTTGATGACAAGACGACCGACTCGCACATCTGAACCCGTAACTCATACGTTGCGTATGTGCGTCCTCCGTGCCGGTGTGTTTGGGTCTGTTGGAGTACCTCTCTTCTCGGCGTCCAGGACGTGCAGCAGCTGCTCCTGCTGGTCCAGGCGCTGCAGGAGGGCCGTCTGCTCCGAGACGCGGCTCTGCCTCAGGGCCTTCAACTGATCCCTGGTCTGCTGCTGTTGCTTCTTTAAGCGCTGCTCTCTGCTGGTGGACTCACGCACCTCCTCACACAGCCAGCGGATCTTGGTCTGGGTGGTTGAGTAAATACAAAATCAATGGGGTGAAGTGAGATCATTAGCTCAGATAGTGACGGTTTTAATCAAGACTTAAGGGGATCAGGGCTGGAATTCACCACAACACTACGTTATAGAACCGTCTGTCAGACAGGCGGCAACCTTCCATTCTCAAGCTAATGCAGAGGTAGCTTAGTCCTGCAGTCTCTCTCCTGACCACCAGGGGGCGACTCCCTCTGGTTGTATAGAAGTCTATGCTTCATGTGTTAAGCTGCATTCTCTCTCCTGACCACCAGGGGGCTCCTCTGGTTGTATATAAGTCTATGCTTCATGTGTTAAGCTGCATTCTCTCTCCTGACCACAAGGGGGCGACTCATCTGGTTGTATAGAAGTCTATGCTTCATGTGTTAAGCTGCATTCTCTCTCCTGACCACCAGGGGGTGACTCCTCTGGTTGTATAGAAGTCTATATCATGACTCTACTTCTCTTGATGTATTCCCTCAGTAAACATTGTAAACATGAGTTTGTCTCAGTCTCTAGTTTCAAGTATTCATCTATACAGCATGATGTCATCATTTAGGACATGATGGTCTGTAGAGAGACACAGACCATAAAGCAGGGGATGCTTTAGGGGCGGGGCTACCAGGTGATTGACAGGTCTCTTTTTATATATTCTGTATATATGTATGATCGATTATTTAGACCAAGGCAGCACATGTGAGGATCGTACCTGTGTCTCAGCCAGCCAGCGGTGGAGGTCCTTCACTAATCCAGGCTTCTGTGAGATCGCCTGTTAAAACAGAAGAGAAGTGTGAGGGTCAAGATGCTATGAGGGGTCAGAGGGGTCAGGATGCTCTGAGGGGTCAGAGGGGTCAGGATGCTCTGAGGGGTCAGAGGGGTCAGGATGCTATGAGGGGTCAGGACTCAGGAGGTTTTACACATCGACACCAAATACAAGAGGAACGCAGAAAGTGTGATGGACAGACCACCGGATGAATAGCAGAGCTGTGGTTAAACCCATCACTGTTGAGAAGAACCGCTTCTGACAACTTAGATCGGCGTGTGTGTGTGTGTGTGTGTGTGTGTGTGTGTGCATGCACACATGCACAGAGGTTGTGTGTGTCATGAAAATGAGCTCAGGGACTTTGTTCCTTCTTGTCAGCATCAGCGATACAAACTGACGGTCTGTCAACTCCTAACGTCTGCTGCCACACACACACACACACACACTTCAGATAAAGCGTAAACACGGTCACACCACTACATGGCCCTCAGCATGCCTCCAACACTGGGCGACTGCACTGTCCATATCATCCTTCATCCACACGGGGACATGAACGCTGCGATGTGAGACCGGCAGGTCTCTGTTTGGTGGGGGGCCGTTAGGGCTGCACACGCTGATGGAGGCCTAAGCTTACTAATGGCTCACACACACAACTAAGAGGGGGGGGGGGGGCTTCAGGTACCAATGAAGCCGAGTACCAGATTACCCCACTAGAGAGCTTGTAGTACAATATCACCCCACTAAAAAGCTTGTAGTACCATATTACCCCACTAGATGGCTTGTAGTACCATGTTACCCCACTAGAGAGCTTGTAGTACCATATTACCCCACTAGAGAGCTTGTAGTACCACATTACCCCACTAGAGAGCTTGTAGTACCACATTACCCCACTAGAGAGCTTGTAGTACCATATCACTCCACTAGAGCGCTTGTAGTACCATGTTACCCCACTAGAGAGCTTGTAGTACAATATTACCCCACTAGAGCGCTTGTAGTACCATGTTACCCCACTAGATGGCTTGTAGTACCATATTACCCCACTAGAGCGCTTGTAGTACCATGTTACTCCACTAGATGGCTTGTAGTACCATATTGCCCCACTAGAGCGCTTGTAGTACCATATTACTCCACTAGATGGCTTGTAGTACCATATTGCCCCACTAGAGAGCTTGTAGTACCATGTTACCCCACTAGAGAGAGTGTAGTACCATATTACTCCACTAGAGAGCTTGTAGTACCATAATGCCCCACTAGAGAGCTTGTAGTACCATGTTACTCCACTAGAGAGCTTGTAGTACCATAATGCCGCACTAGAGCGCTTGTAGTACCATGTTACTCCACTAGAGAGCTTGTAGTACCATATTACCCCACTAGAGAGCTTGTAGTACCATATTGCTCCACTAGAGAGCTTGTAGTACCATATTACTCCACTAGAGAGCTTGTAGTACCATATTGCTCCACTAGAGAGCTTGTAGTACCATATTACTCCACTAGAGAGCTTGTAGTACCATATTGCTCCACTAGAGAGCTTGTAGTACCATATTACTCCACTAGAGAGCTTGTAGTACCATATTGCTCCACTAGAGATTGTAGTACCATATTACTCCACTAGAGAGCTTGTAGTACCATATTGCTCCACTAGAGAGCTTGTAGTACCATATTACTCCACTAGATGGCTTGTAGTACCATACTGCCCCACTAGGGAGCTGCCTCACTAAATGCAAGGCTACTTGTGGTCCCTAGTCTAAAGTAGGAGGAGCCAGAGCTTTCAGGTATCAAGCTCCTCCTCCTTTATGAACCAGCTCCACCTTCAGTCCTGGAGACACATAGTCAGAATGATCTCGAAGGTCAACCTCGTGGTGGTGAATGTTTGCGTGAGTCCATTTACAGAGAGATGTCCTCATAACAGAGACCATGACTCACAATAAAGACTTCAGAACCCCAAATCACAAAGAAAAACTCTCACGGCCGCAAACTAGAAGTCAACAGCAGCTTTCTGTCTTCACTCCCCCTGGTGGCCAGGTGTTGGCGTGAGATCAGACATGGCGGCGGGCTTTTGAACCCGCGCCTCGGCAAACATGGTTACCGCGGCGCTGTCGAGATGCTTCTTCAAGACCAGATCCAAGCAAAGAGAATCTCCCGAGATGTGGAGCCGCTCAAAGGGCGGCGGCTGCTGTGTGGGAGGATGAGACGAGCCTTCGGTCTCCACCCCAAAGCACCACAGGAAGCTCTCAGGGAGGAGGAGGAGATCTGGACGAGCTGCAAAGAGACGTCTGCGGGACTCAAAGAGACGCAGAGACTTCCTCAGCAGCAGCGCCGCGGAACCAGGCTCCAGACACGGGATTTAAACCTGTGACCGTCGACGTCCCTCAGACTGACGGAGGTCTGAGGGTACAGGCTGAGGACACCACCCGCTGAGGACATGGCGGAGATGGAAGAGAGAAGCCAAAGGTGGAGATGTTTCGACTACCAGGAAGTGGAAGGTAGGTGGAGATGTCAACAAATACCAGGAAGTGGAAGGTAGGTGGAGATGTCAACAAATACCAGGAAGTGGAAGGTAGGTGGAGATGTTTCGACTACCAGGAAGTGGAAGGTAGGTGGAGATGTTTAGACTACCAGGAAGTGGAAGGTAGGTGGAGATGTCAACAAATACCAGGAAGTGGAAGGTAGGTGGAGATGTTTAGACTACCAGGAAGTGGAAGGTAGGTGGAGATGTCAACAAATACCAGGAAGTGGAAGGTAGGTGGAGATGTTTAGACTACCAGGAAGTGGAAGGTAGGTGGAGATGTTTAGAATACAAGGAAGTGGAGATGTTTAGACTACCAGGAAGTGGAAGGTAGGTGGAGATGTTTCGACTACCAGGAAGTGGAAGGTAGGTGGAGATGTTTAGAATACAAGGAAGTGGAAGGTAGGTGGAGATGTTTAGACTACCAGGAAGTGGAAGGTAGGTGGAGATGTTTAGACTACCAGGAAGTGGAAGGTAGGTGGAGATGTCAACAAATACCAGGAAGTGGAAGGTAGTTGGAGATGTTTCGACTACCAGGAAGTGGAAGGTAGGTGGAGATGTTTCGACTACCAGGAAGTGGAAGGTAGGTGGAGATGTTTCGACTACCAGGAAGTGGAAGGTAGGTGGAGATGTTTAGAATACAAGGAAGTGGAAGGTAGGTGGAGATGTTTAGAATACCAGGAAGTGGAGATGTTTAGACTACCAGGAAGTGGAAGGTAGGTGGAGATGTTTAGCCTACCAGGAAGTGGAAGGTAGGTGGAGATGTCAACAAATACCAGGAAGTGGAAGGTAGGTGGAGATGTTTCGACTACCAGGAAGTGGAAGGTAGGTGGAGATGTTTAGACTACCAGGAAGTGGAAGGTAGGTGGAGATGTTTCGACTACCAGGAAGTGGAAGGTAGGTGGAGATGTTTAGAATACAAGGAAGTGGAAGGTAGGTGGAGATGTTTAGACTACCAGGAAGTGGAAGGTAGGTGGAGATGTTTAGAATACCAGGAAGTGGAGATGTTTAGACTACCAGGAAGTGGAAGGTAGGTGGAGATGTTTAGACTACCAGGAAGTGGAAGGTAGGTGGAGATGTTTAGAATACCAGGAAGTGGAGATGTTTAGACTACCAGGAAGTGGAAGGTAGGTGGAGATGTTTCGACTACCAGGAAGTGGAAGGTAGGTGGAGATGTTTAGAATACAAGGAAGTGGAAGGTAGGTGGATATGTTTAGACTACCAGGAAGTGGAAGGTAGGTGGAGATGTTTAGAATACCAGGAAGTGGAGATGTTTAGACTACCAGGAAGTGGAAGGTAGGTGGAGATGTTTAGACTACCAGGAAGTGGAAGGTAGGTGGAGATGTCAACAAATACCAGGAAGTGGAAGGTAGGTGGAGATGTTTCGACTACCAGGAAGTGGAAGGTAGGTGGAGATGTTTAGACTACCAGGAAGTGGAAGGTAGGTGGAGATGTTTCGACTACCAGGAAGTGGAAGGTAGGTGGAGATGTTTAGAATACAAGGAAGTGGAAGGTAGGTGGAGATGTTTAGACTACCAGGAAGTGGAAGGTAGGTGGAGATGTTTAGAATACCAGGAAGTGGAAGGTAGGTGGAGATGTTTAGAATACCAGGAAGTGGAGATGTTTAGACTACCAGGAAGTGGAAGGTAGGTGGAGATGTTTCGACTACCAGGAAGTGGAAGGTAGGTGGAGATGTTTAGAATACAAGGAAGTGGAGATGTTTAGACTACCAGGAAGTGGAAGGTAGGTGGAGATGTTTAGACTACCAGGAAGTGGAAGGTAGGTGGAGATGTTTAGAATACCAGGAAGTGGAGATGTTTAGACTACCAGGAAGTGGAAGGTAGGTGGAGATGTTTAGACTACCAGGAAGTGGAAGGTAGGTGGAGATGTTTAGAATACAAGGAAGTGGAGATGTTTAGAATACCAGGAAGTGGAGATGTTTAGAATACAAGGAAGTGGAAGGTAGGTGGAGATGTTTAGACTACCAGGAAGTGGAAGGTAGGTGGAGATGTTTAGAATACCAGGAAGTGGAGATGTTTAGACTACCAGGAAGTGGAAGGTAGGTGGAGATGTTTAGACTACCAGGAAGTGGAAGGTAGGTGGAGATGTTTAGACTACCAGGAAGTGGAAGGTAGGTGGAGATGTTTAGAATACCAGGAAGTGGAGATGTTTAGACTACCAGGAAGTGGAAGGTAGGTGGAGATGTTTAGACTACCAGGAAGTGGAAGGTAGGTGGAGATGTTTAGAATACCAGGAAGTGGAGATGTTTAGACTACCAGGAAGTGGAAGGTAGGTGGAGATGTTTAGACTACCAGGAAGTGGAAGGTAGGTGGAGATGTTTAGACTACCAGGAAGTGGAAGGTAGGTGGAGATGTTTCGACTACCAGGAAGTCAGTGTTTGACCTCTCCACCGCTCTCAGGTGGACCCGTGTGTGAGGCCTCAGGAAGCAGCCGAGGCCGTGAGGGCGTCGACCCCACGACGAACAGAGCCACTCACCTGGAGCTTGTCCTCCCCGTTCTTCGCCAGGCTGCGACAGGCTGCGTCCAGCTCCTCGCCCATGGAGGTGAGGACGGCCTCTCGCTCCGCGTCCATGCGCAGCACCTTCTGCTCCAGCTTCAGCAGCTCGGACTCTGAAGCACGACCGCGCTCCGCCGACCGGACCTGTGGAGGGCGGGACCGCCGGGCCGAGTTCAGTCGTCAGAATCTCACGAGGCTGAATATAGACACTCATGACAGCAGGCGGTCTGGACATGAGGAGACGTCCAGGTGTGTGGTCACAAGGTCAATTGTACAGTTTACTTGATTACACACACACACACTGAGTTCAGGTCCCTCCTACCTGCCAGTAGCGTCAGAGCCCCTACCAGGACGTGTCCATCAATATATGCGCGGCGTACAGGAACTAAGTGACGCCCCGGGGCCTGGATCATTACCCTGTCTCTGGGATGATGAACCAATAAGAAGAGTCCCCCATCCACCCGATAGCAGATCAAATACACGCAGCCCCTCCGCGCCCCGCGTGACGTATCAAAGGTCTTCAAGGCGTCATGTGCCGGGGGCGTATTGATGGAGCCCCTTGAAGAATGCTGCCGATTCAGCACCACTGCCAGCCCCCCGGTAGGTCGGTCTGATCACGTGACCTCACGGACATCGCAGAGCTCTGAGTGCCAGGAAGGGAGCGAGGGAAGCGCCCTTGAAGGCAGCCGTGAAGCTTCCTGTGGCGGTCGCGTCGTCTCCAGCATTCGATGACAAAACAAACAAAGACAATACTTTCTGAGCAGAGTCAGCTCATGTAAGAGTTCCGACCTTCCCCTTGGATAGAGCTTACAGTCAGGGCTGAACCCGGCCTTTAGATCAGCGTCGGAAACACACCGGGGCAAACGGCCCTTAAGGAAGAGAGTGTGGCCCCTGATATCACGAGGAGCACAAAACGCCCCCAGAATGTCCTCCAATAATTATGATGATTTAAGGAACTTGTCAAAAACATCGTAGCCTACATTACCCGGTCCGGAATCTATTAGACTACTGCTTAATAGTCTTATTATTACCTAATAGTCGAATAACTGTTATGGCTTGAATATTATTTAAACTTTCAGGGCTTTGAACATTAGTCAATAGAAAGCGCATCAAAAGGAGGCGGGGCTTACTGTGTCCTCCAGTTCCTGTTTGAGGAGCTGGTACTTCCTGTGGGAGAGTGCGTGCGCCTCGTCTTTGGCGCTCAGCTGCGCCGCCAGCTTATCACACTCGGCCTTCATGCGGTCCAGCTTGAGGTGCAGCGCCGCACACAGCTCCCGGTCCGAGGCCGCCGCCGCCTGCAGGAGGAAGGCGGGGTTTAAGGCCAATGAACAGGGGTCACATGGGGACCAATGAACAGGGTCCACATGGGGACCAATGAACAGGGGTCACATGGGGACCAATGAACAGGGTCACATGGGGACCAATGAACAGGGTCCACATGGGGACCAATGAACAGGGTCACATGGGGACCAATGAACAGGGGTCACATGGGGACCAATGAACAGGGGTCACATGGGGACCAATGAACAGGGTCCACATGGGGACCAATGAACAGGATCCACATGGGGACCAATGAACAGGGTCACATGGGGACCAATGAACAGGGTCCACATGGGGACCAATGAACAGGGTCCACATGGGGACCAATGAAGAGAGTCCACATGGGGACCAATGAACAGGGTCCACATGGGGACCAATGAACAGGGGTCACATGGGGACCAATGAACAGGGTCAAATGGGGACCAATGAACAGGGGTCATATGGGGACCAATGAACAGGGGTCATGGGGACCAATGAACAGGGGTCATGGGGACCAATGAACAGGGTCCACATGGGGACCAATGAACAGGGGTCACATGGGGACCAATGAACAGGGGTCACATGGGGACCAATGAACAGGGTCCAAATGGGGACCAATGAACAGGGGTCATGGGGACCAATGAACAGGGTCCACATGGGGACCAATGAACAGGATCCACATGGGGACCAATGAACAGGGTCCACATGGGGACCAATGAACAGGGTCACATGGGGACCAATGAACAGGGTCACATGGGGACCAATGAACAGGGTCACATGGGGACCAATGAACAGGGTCACATGGGGACCAATGAACAGGGTCACATGGGGACCAATGAACAGGGTCACATGGGGACCAATGAACAGGGTCACATGGGGACCAATGAACAGGGTCACATGGGGACCAATGAACAGGGTCACATGGGGACCAATGAACAGGGTCACATGGGGACCAATGAACAGGGGTCACATGGGACCAATGAACAGGGTCACATGGGGACCAATGAACAGGGTCACATGGGGACCAATGAACAGGGTCACATGGGGACCAATGAACAGGGGTCACATGGGGACCAATGAACAGGGTCACATGGGGACCAATGAACAGGGTCACATGGGGACCAATGAACAGGGTCACATGGGGACCAATGAACAGGGTCACATGGGGACCAATGAACAGGGTCACATGGGGACCAATGAACAGGGTCACATGGGGACCAATGAACAGGGTCACATGGGGACCAATGAACAGGGTCACATGGGGACCAATGAACAGGGTCCACATGGGGACCAATGAACAGGATCCACATGGGGACCAATGAACAGGGTCACATGGGGACCAATGAACAGGGTCACATGGGGACCAATGAACAGGGTCACATGGGGACCAATGAACAGGCTCACATGGGGACCAATGAACAGGGTCACATGGGGACCAATGAACAGGGTCACATGGGGACCAATGAACAGGGTCACATGGGGACCAATGAACAGGGGTCACATGGGGACCAATGAACAGGGTCCACATGGGGACCAATGAACAGGGTCCATGGGGACCAATGAACAGGGTCCACATGGGGACCAATGAACAGGATCCACATGGGGACCAATGAACAGGGTCCACATGGGGACCAATGAACAGGGTCACATGGGGACCAATGAACAGGGTCCACATGGGGACCAATGAACAGGGTCACATGGGGACCAATGAACAGGGTCACATGGGGACCAATGAACAGGGTCACATGGGGACCAATGAACAGGGTCACATGGGGACCAATGAACAGGGGTCACATGGGGACCAATGAACAGGGTCACATGGGGACCAATGAACAGGGTCACATGGGGACCAATGAACAGGGTCACATGGGGACCAATGAACAGGGTCACATGGGGACCAATGAACAGGGTCACATGGGGACCAATGAACAGGGTCACATGGGGACCAATGAACAGGGTCACATGGGGACCAATGAACAGGGGTCACATGGGGACCAATGAACAGGGTCACATGGGGACCAATGAACAGGGTCACATGGGGACCAATGAACAGGGGTCACATGGGGACCAATGAACAGGGTCCACATGGGGACCAATGAACAGGATCCACATGGGGACCAATGAACAGGGTCACATGGGGACCAATGAACAGGGTCACATGGGGACCAATGAACAGGGTCACATGGGGACCAATGAACAGGGGTCACATGGGGACCAATGAACAGGGTCACATGGGGACCAATGAACAGGGTCCACATGGGGACCAATGAACAGGGTCCACATGGGGACCAATGAAGAGAGTCCACATGGGGACCAATGAACAGGGTCACATGGGGACCAATGAACAGGGGTCACATGGGGACCAATGAACAGGGTCACATGGGGACCAATGAACAGGGTCACATGGGGACCAATGAACAGGGTCCACATGGGGACCAATGAACAGGGTCACATGGGGACCAATGAACAGGGGTCATATGGGGACCAATGAACAGGGGTCATGGGGACCAATGAACAGGGTCCACATGGGGACCAATGAACAGGATCACATGGGGACCAATGAACAGGGGTCACATGGGGACCAATGAACAGGGTCACATGGGGACCAATGAACAGGGTCCACATGGGGACCAATGAACAGGGGTCATGGGGACCAATGAACAGGGTCCACATGGGGACCAATGAACAGGGGTCACATGGGGACCAATGAACAGGGTCCACATGGGGACCAATGAACAGGGTCACATGGGGACCAATGAACAGGGCCACATGGGGACCAATGAACAGGGTCACATGGGGACCAATGAACAGGGTCACATGGGGACCAATGAACAGGGGTCACATGGGGACCTATGAACAGGGGTCACATGGGGACCAATGAACAGGGTCACATGGGGACCAATGAACAGGGGTCACATGGGGACCAATGAACAGGGGTCACATGGGGACCAATGAACAGGGTCACATGGGGACCAATGAACAGGGTCCACATGGGGACCAATGAACAGGGTCACATGGGGACCAATGAACAGGGTCACATGGGGACCAATGAACAGGGGTCACATGGGGACCAATGAACAGGGTCCACATGGGGACCAATGAACAGGGTCCACATGGGGACCAATGAAGAGAGTCCACATGGGAACCAATGAACAGGGGTCACATGGGGACCAATGAACAGGGTCACATGGGGACCAATGAACAGGGTCCACATGGGGACCAATGAACAGGGTCACATGGGGACCAATGAACAGGGGTCATATGGGGACCAATGAACAGGGGTCATGGGGACCAATGAACAGGGTCACATGGGGACCAATAAACAGGGGTCACATGGGGACCAATGAACAGGGTCACATGGGGACCAATGAACAGGGTCCACATGGGGACCAATGAACAGGGGGCATGGGGACCAATGAACAGGGTCCACATGGGGACCAATGAACAGGGGTCACATGGGGACCAATGAACAGGATCCACATGGGGACCAATGAACAGGGTCCACATGGGGACCAATGAACAGGGTCCACATGGGGACCAATGAACAGGGTCACATGGGGACCAATGAACAGGGGTCACATGGGGACCAATGAACAGGGGTCACATGGGGACCAATGAACAGGGTCACATGGGGACCAATGAACAGGGGTCACATGGGGACCAATGAACAGGGGTCACATGGGGACCAATGAACAGGGTCACATGGGGACCAATGAACAGGGTCACATGGGGACCAATGAACAGGGTCCACATGGGGACCAATGAACAGGGGTCACATGGGGACCAATGAACAGGGGTCATATGGGGACCAATGAACAGGGGTCACATGGGGACCAATGAACAAGGGTCACATGGGGACCAATGAACAGGGGTCACATGGGGACCAATGAACAGGGTCACATGGGGACCAATGAACAGGGTCACATGGGGACCAATGAACAGGGTCACATGGGGACCAATGAACAGGGTCACATGGGGACCAATGAACAGGGTCACATGGGGACCAATGAACAGGGTCACATGGGGACCAATGAACAGGGTCACATGGGGACCAATGAACAGGGTCACATGGGGACCAATGAACAGGGTCACATGGGGACCAATGAACAGGGTCACATGGGGACCAATGAACAGGGTCACATGGGGACCAATGAACAGGGGTCACATGGGGACCAATGAACAGGGTCACATGGGGACCAATGAACAGGGTCACATGGGGATCAATGAACAGGGGTCACATGGGGACCAATGAACAGGGGTCACATGGGGACCAATGAACAGGGGTCACATGGGGACCAATGAACAGGGTCACATGGGGACCAATGAACAGAGGTGCCAGACTATCTGGGCTGAGACCAGGTGCAGGAGAGCGTGTCTTAATCCTGTCTTAATGCTACATATTCACTGTCGGGACATGAGAGTCTGGATAATCTCATTTTAAGCAGAGCTATATTTACCAAATGTGATTCCTTGATGGACTAAGATTCAAGAAGAGGACTCACCTTCAGCTCCTCCAGGTGAGCCATGACGTCATCCCTCTCCTGCTGGCACAGCGCGAGCCGCTCCTGCAGGTCGCAGCACGTGTCGGTCCTGCGGTCCCGGGTGCTGTCCAGCTCGGACTGGTGCACGATCCTCTCCAGCTGCAGCTGCTGGCCCAGGGCGGCCCGCTCCTCCTGCGCCGCCGCCAGCTGGGCCTGCAGCTCCGCGGCGGCCTTCAGGAGCTTCCCCTTGGCGCGCTCCTCCTCGGCCGACCTCTGGAGCAGCAGAGCGTGGGCCGAGGTCGCCTGCCTCAAGGCGGCCCGCAGCTCGGCCTGCGCGTCCTGGTCCGTTTGGCAACGCCGGGCTTGGGCGTCGGCTCGGTCCTCCAGCCTCTGGTTCTCCTCCCTCAGTCTGGCCTGGGCGGCAGCCAGGTGGTGGGACTCCTCCCCCAGGGCAGCCGAGGCCTCCCTCACCTAGGGGCAGGGTTAGAATGACTCTACAGCTGAGCTTTTCATTCTCCTCTGGACTTTAACGCGACTCACCCATCGCCAAAACTGTTCAAACATAAGCAGCATTACATAATTACGCGGTCCTCGACCTGCGTTCCCTCTTGGCAGGATTAGACAGCTAGTTTACATTTTCTTTATGAATAAATATGAATTATTACATGGTAACGACAGTACAAGCGTTCTGATTGGCTCATGGGTCGTCGGGTCAATAAATAAAAAAAGCCCAGTCAGATATCAAAATTCATTTGGAGGGAATTGATGACAGAGAAAGTCATTTTTATTCTTAAATTCTGATGAATGAAGAAACAATGTGCCTCCATAAAAAGGGGCACTTTTCTCATCCAGGGCAAAAGGGGAGGAGCTTGAGCACCACTAGAGGTCTACCTGTGCACGTGCCTGCACATACTGGTCCTTGGATGTAGTTGCACTGGGATCTGTGCTCCGATGCTGATGTGCCAGAAAAATGCATTCAGTAAAAAAACTGAATTGATACGTCGACCTTTAACCTCACCGCTTGAGGAGCAGAGGGGTCGTCGTTACATCACACACACACACACACACACACACACGGCGTCTGGTCATTTGTGAAAACAAGTCAAACTGGTCTCCAGTCCATGAGCCAGACGTGCAGCCAGGTGGAAAGACACAGTTTCTGACGGAGGGTCTTTGACCCTTCAAGGACACCGTTTTGAGTTCCCCCAGTGGGAGGAAAGATCTTTACGATTCCCGGCTGCTCGACCGCATCGTACCTCCCGGATTTCCTGCTCCAGTGACAACTGGCGCTGGCGGGTCTCGGACAGCTCCACGTCCTTGCGGTGGAGCTCTTCTTCGCGCTGGGCCAAGCGCCCGAGGACCTCGGCGAGCTCCCTGCGGGACGCCTCGCTCTGCTGGCTCAGCGCCTTCAGCTGCGCCTGGGAGCTCTGCTTGTCTCTGGCTGCCTGGAGAGAGAGAGGGAGGGAGGGAGGGAGGGAGGGAAATGAAGAGGAGGCGGAAGATGTTGTACAAAAAGGAGCTGGAACAATAATGAAATTGTGACAGGGAGGCAGAGGAACATGTGCAGTCGCAGCTGTCAGCTCGGCGATAAGGCACAGCGCTCAGGTCTGTTCCAGGCAGATTGCTTCTAATACTCCGGCTTTGACTGGAATGTGCAAAGACTTTGCTGCAGCTCAGAACCTAATCATTTAATTGAGCACTTGATTCTCTCCCTAAATTCATAAAGGGGGAATGATTCTGTAATTAATGTGCGTCCCGCGGAGTAAGCCGGGTGGGGGTCTGCAGCCGGAGCGTTGGGAGGGCACCGAGGCTTCAAGCGAGTAACCACCGTCAGCCTTTAATGATTCGACAAAGCACACGCGGCGCAACGTACGGGAGAAACGTTCTCAAGACCACTTCATACATGGTTCTATCATCATTAAGACATTACATACACATTATTCAAGAGTTCCCGTCTGACGACAGAACAAAGTCTGAATTAAAATGAACAGAGAACACGTGTTATGACTTTTAGTTATTCACTGTTCCAGCTCCTCTTATGTAACCCCCCCCCCCCATCATTACAATGCTAATGCACAGAAGCTGCTTCCAGTCCATCATGAAATATGATTATTATTAAGAGTATGAAATAAAACGGGAGAAGTGGACCAGAAAAACTCATCAATACATCTATTGTTCTGTCCATCCTGGAGAGGGATCCTCCTCTGTTCTCTCCTGAAGGTTTCTTCCTTTTTTCCCCCCTGAAGGGTTATTTGGGAGTTGTTCCTGGTCCGATGTGAGGTCAAAGGTCAGGGATGTCTATGTGTACAGATTGTAAAGCACTCCGAGACAAATTTGTAATTTGTGAAATTGGGCTATACAAGTAAACTGAATTGAATTGAATACTTTAACATCTGTATTTCCCCAGCGATGATTTATTTCCCCTGAAACGTTGAGCTCTGGAATTGAATGTGTTGTTCCACTGAGAGCACGGAGCTCGTGTCTGTGTGACGTTGTGTTAACACGCACAACAATTACACACAACAATACACACGCACAAACAGATTCGCTGGGAGACGCACACGCATTTAGATTCTCCTGACTCCACAAGACATGGAGGACAGTTATGTCGTCAACGTCTGTAGCATGACGTCCGTAGCACGACGTCCGTAGCACGATGTCCGTAGCACGACGTCCGTAGCACGATGTCTGTAGCACGACGTCTGTAGCACGACGTCTGTAGCACGACGTCCGTAGCACGATGTCCGTAGCACGATGTCTGTAGCACGACGTCCGTAGCACGATGTCCGTAGCACGGCGTTCGTAGCACGACGTCCGTAGCACGATGTCTGTAGCACGACGTCCGTAGCACGATGTCCGTAGCACGATGTCTGTAGCACGACGTCCGTAGCACGATGTCCGTAGCACGATGTCTGTAGCACGACGTCCGTAGCACGATGTCTGTAGCACGACGTCCGTAGCACGATGTCCGTAGCACGATGTCCGTAGCACGACGTCCGTAGCACGACGTCCGTAGCACGATGTCCGATGTCCGTAGCACGATGTCCGTAGCACGATGTCTGTAGCACGACGTCCGTAGCACGATGTCTGTAGCACGATGTCCGTAGCACGATGTCTGTAGCACGACGTCCGTAGCACGATGTCTGTAGCACGACGTCCGTAGCACGCCGCCCGTAGCACGAT
Organism: Pseudoliparis swirei; assembly: GCF_029220125.1. Lineage (NCBI taxonomy): Eukaryota > Metazoa > Chordata > Actinopteri > Perciformes > Liparidae > Pseudoliparis > Pseudoliparis swirei. The sequence continues at coordinate 23,036,064 of NC_079399.1, read as the reverse complement.
GTCCGTAGCACGCCGCCCGTAGCACGATGTCTGTAGCACGCCGCCCGTAGCACGATGTCTGTAGCACGCCGCCCGTAGCACGATGTCTGTAGCACGCCGCCTTTCTGGGCCTTCTACAACGTGTCGTGACGGTGATGCTCGTGCTTGATGGTGAGCCGATGCTACGCTAAGCGTCTCTGGGGGTGAGGAGGCCTCCCATTGGCTGTTCAGGCGGAGCGTGGCCGTGCTCTCCTTCTCCGAGGAGCGGTCGTGGCGGCTGCACAGCCTCGGGACGGTTTGGCCGGGATGCGTTTGGTGTTATTCTCGCTGCTGCAGATCGGTTTACAGCTGGAGCTGAGAAACGCATCCCAGACGTTATTGATCACTTTGAAGAACACGCTGTCAAAGCAGCTTCACACGAGTCCACGGCTCATCCAGAACCTGAGAGACGGCGCTGCTGTCTGGGCTCTGTGAAACAGGCTGTTTACGTCGTTCAAAACAACAACGAGCCGACGACGAAGCCGTTGGGATTTCTCTCTGGACTCATGTACGATGATCAGACTTCTGCTTTCCTGTTTGTTTATTGATCGCTGCGTTAATGTTTCATGCTCAGAGGCGTTCAAGACCTTCAAGAACCTCGTATAGAACTTTATGTTTTCAGTTTGAATAGACTAAACTTACTAAACTAAGTCACTTCATAAATACATGCAGGTCAAATTTAAATTCCTAGAAAATGTGCTTTCCTTAAATCTGGACTTCTTTAAATCTGGATCGTCATCCAAAACGTAGTTTGGTAAACACACCAGAACGCAGAAAGGTTTCATCTCCCTCAATTCAGATTATTTTGTGTAGCCCAATATCACAACCTCCCCTCAGAGGGCTTTACAGTGTGTACACAGACATCCCTGACCTTTGACCTTTGACCTCACATCGGATCAGGAACAACTCCCAAGAAATAGGAAGAAAAAAAACCTTTCAGGGTGAAAAAGGCAGAACCCTTTAGCAGGCCCAGAGGAGGCCCCTCTCCAGGAGGGCCAGCATGGCGGCTCAGTCCCCGACTCAGAGTTCTAAAGAGCAGCAGCTCCTCCACCGACCTGCGAAGCCTGGTCACTCTGGGCCTGCGCCTCCTCCAGCTCCTTCTGCAGCCTCCTGCACTTCGCCCTCCACTGCCGCACCGCCTCCTGGGCCCTGGTCCTAAGCTCCTCCCTGCTCCTCGTGCTCTCCTGGAGCAGCACCTCCGTCTCCCTCCTCTCCGCCTGCCCTCGGCCCTGGAGGAGGAGGAGGAGTGAAACACAGGCGGTCACTCTTTGTTTACTCTTTGTTTACTCTTTGTGCGGCTCAGGGGAGAGCGGCTCGTCCTTCAGAGGGTCGGCGGTACGATCCCCGGCTCCGCTAGCCCATGTCGATGTGTCCTTGAGCAAGGCACTGAACCCCCAAATCCCGTAGCTGTTCTACAGGTGGATGTGAGTTACTGTGATGTGCAGGTGAACCGTAGCTCCTCCCACCTGGAGGTGAACGAGTGAATGACGTCATTAAAGAGCTCTGAGAGGCCGGAGGACGAGAAAAGAGAAATACAGATATCTTCTGTTGACGGACCTGGATGTGAATCACATGACCACTGAAGACCTACAGTGTTAACTTACAGTTACCTGAAGACCTACAGTGTTACCTGAAGACTAACAGTGTTACCTGAAGACCTACAGTGTTACCTGAAGACTAACAGTGTTACCTGAAGACTAACAGTGTTACCTGAAGACTTTCAAGTTTTTATTGTCACATCCCCTTTTATACAAGTATAATCGGTTCGTGAAATTCTTATGTGCAAAACACCCGACAGCAGTAGCAGACTAAAAAAAGAATAAGAATGAGAATAAACTATACAATATCCACACAAAAAAAAGAAGAAAGTATTAACAATATATATATAAAACAATGTAATAGAATATACATCATGGCAATATATATATATAAAACAATGTAATAAAATATACACTTTTTTTGAGACTATATATATATATATATATACATACAATATATATATACAATATATATATATATAAACAATGTAATAAAATATATACCATGGCCATAGATATTCACAGAATGTGTTCTGGTGTGTAGTGTTAATGAGGGTCTCAGTCCTTGTTCAGCAGCCTGATGGCCTGACTGAAGAAGCTGTCCCTCAGTCTGTTTGTGCGGCACTTGATACTGCGGTATCGCCTGCCTGACGGTAGAAGGGTGAACAGTTTGTGGCCGGGGTGGTTATTGTCTTTCATCATCCGTTTGGCCCTGGCCACGCACCGCCTGGTATATATGTCCAGGATGGAGGGAAGCTCACCTCCAACGATGTACTGTGCCGACCGCACCACCCTCTGTAGTGCCCTACGCTCCAGGGCGGTGCAGTTCCCGTACCAGACGGTGATGCAACCTGTCAGAACACTCTCGATGGTACTGGTGTAGAATGTTCTGAGGATGCGGGGCCATGTTGAATTTCCTCAGTCGCCTAAGGAAATACAGGCGTTGTTGGGCCCTTTTCACCACGTGAGTGGTGTGCGTGGTCCATGTGAGGTCCTCGGAGATGTGCACGCCGAGGAACTTGAAGCTGCTGACCTCTCTACTGCAACTCCGTCTATGGAGATGGGGTGTGCTCTCCTCTCCGCTTCCTGTAGTCCACGATCAGCTCCTTGGTCTTCTTGACGTTGAGGACGAGGCTGTTCTCCTGGCACCACTGTACCAGTGATCCAACCTCCTCCCTGTAGGCTGTCTCGTCGTCGCGGTGATCAGCCCCACCACTGTTGTGTCGTCAGCATACTTGATGATGTCGTTGGTGCTGTGCATGGCCGTGTAGTCGTGGGTGTACAGGAGTAGAGGAGAGGCTCAACACGCATCCCTGAGGGGCTCCCGTGTTGAGGGTCAGCGGCTCTGAGGTGGTACTGCCCATCCTCACCACCTGGCGGCGGCCCGACAGGAAGTCCAGTATCCAGCTGCACATGGTAGAGTGCAGGCCTAGACCTCTGAGCTTGGTGTCGAGCTTGGCGGGAACAATAGTGTTGAACGCTGAGCTGTAGTCCACAACCAGCATTCGCACACAACAGTTCCTCCTCCAGGTGGGAAAGGCGGTGTGAAGTGCCATGGCAATTGCGTCGTCGGTGGATCTGTTTTGACGATATGCAAATTGCCATGGGTCCAGCGTGGCAGGCAACATGGAACAAATGAAGTCCTTGACCAACCTCTCAAGCATTTACTGACAATCGAGGTGAGGGCTACGGGTCTCCAGTCATTCAGGCAGGTTACCTTGGGGTGTTTGGGGACAGGCACAATGGTGGACATCTTGAAGCTCTCAGGAACAACAGCCTGGGACAGGGAGAGGTTGAAGATGTCTGCGAAGACTCCTGCCAACTGGTCTGCACATGCTCTGAGGCGCGCCCGGGATGTGGTCGGGACCTGCCGCCTTCGGATGTCCACCCGCTTGAAGGCTCTGCGCACGCCAGCCTCTGAGATGATCAGCAGGCTGGTCTCCTCGGCGCGCTGCCTTCGGCGGGCTGCCGTTCACGTCGAACCGAGCAAAGAATGTATTTAGCTCGCCTGGGAGGGAGGTAGAGGAGTTCTCTTCACCGCTGGTTCTCCCTCTGAAGTCCGTGATTGTCTGTAGCCCTTCCACACACCTCTCACGTCATGGCTCTTGAGCTTTTCCTCCACCTTGTTCCTGAACTCCCACTTGGCAGAGCCGATGGTCTTACGGAGGTCATAGCGGGCTCTTTTGTATTCCGCCATATTCCCGGAGTCAAAGGCGGTGTTACGCGTGCGGAGTGCAGCGAACATCGCCATTTATCCACGGTTTCTGGTTGGGATAAATCCGAACCGACTTGGTAGGAACAACGTCATCTATGCATTTCTTGATGAACCCGGTGACTGAGGACGCGTACTCACTGACGTTGTTGTCCGACGCGACCCTGAACATATCCCAGTCAGCACGTTCAAAACAGTCCTGTAGCATAGACTCGATTGGTCCGACCAGCGTTGCACTTCCTTCATAGCGATTGGTTGCTGCTTAAGCCTCTGCCTGTAGGCGGGAGTAGTTGGATGGAGCGGTGGTCCGATTTGCGAACGGTGGGCGGAGGAGGGCTTTGTATCCATCCCGGAAGGGAGTGTAGCAGTGGTCGAGATCCGCTCCCCTCGTGTTGCTTGTTATGTGTTGGTAGAACTTGGAGAACTTTCTTCAGGTTCGCTTTGTTGAAGTCCCCGCCACAATGAAAGCAGCCTCGGGTGTGCCGACTCCTGCTCGCTGATCGCCCGTAGAGTTCCTTCAGCGCTATGTCCGTGTTAGGTTGAGGCGGAATGTAGAGAGCAGTTAGGGTGACTGCTGTAATCTCCGCTGTAGCCAGAATGGTCGACACATGAGCGTTAGGTACTCGAGGCCCGGGGCACAGAACGACTTGAGAGTATGTACATGACTTTGGTTGCACCAAGATCTGTTTATCATGAGACATACCCCTCCACGATCTTTACCAGAGAGAGTCTTTGTTCTGTCCGCGGTGGGCGGAAAATCCTGCCGCTCGATGGCTGAGTCGGTAACCTCCTCCGACATCCATGTCTCCGTAAGGCAGATGATGCAGTTGTCCTTAGTTTCCGGTGGAATTGAATACGAGCCTGTAGCTCGCATAGCTTATTGTCCAAAGACTGTACATTTGCCAGTAAAATGGTGGGTAGTGGGGGTCGATTGGCTCGACGTCTCAGCCTAACCAGCACGCCAGCTCGCTTCCCCCTCCGTCGGCGACGTTTGCGTGAGATCGCGCCTAAAATGGACGGAGATAGTTCCGCTACTGTTCCTGGCGGGACGTCCGAGTAAGAGTTGAAAAACTCTGGTAGGCGGCGAGCAATTGCCGATCCAATCTCCAGAAGTGTGCATCTGTCGTACGTGTTACCTGAAGACTAACAGTGTTACCTGAAGACTAACAGTGTTACCTGAAAACTAACAGTGTTACCTGAAGACCTACAGTGTTACCTGAAGACTAACAGTGTTACCTGAAGACTAACAGTGTTACCTGAAGACTAACAGTGTTACCTGAAGACTAACAGTGTTACCTGAAGACCTACAGTGTTACCTGAAGACTAACAGTGTTACCTGAAGACTTACAGTGTTACCTGAAGACTAACAGTGTTACCTGAAGACTAACAGTGTTACCTGAAGACTAACAGTGTTACCTGAAGACTAACAGTCTTACCTGAAGACCTACAGTGTTACCTTACAGTGTTACCTGAAGACTAACAGTGTTACCTGAAGACTAACAGTGTTACCTGAAGACTAACAGTGTTACCTGAAGACTAACAGTGTTACCTGAAGACTAACAGTCTTACCTGAAGACCTACAGTGTTACCTTACAGTGTTACCTGAAGACTAACAGTGTTACCTGAAGACTAACAGTGTTACCTGAAGACTTACAGTGTTACCTGAAGACTAACAGTGTTACCTGAAGACTAGCAGTGTTACCTGAAGACTTACAGTGTTACCTGAAGACTAACAGTGTTACCTGAAGACTTAGTGTTACCTGAAGACTTACAGTGTTACCTGAAGACCTACAGTGTTACCTTACAGTGTTACCTGAAGACTAACAGTGTTACCTGAAGACTTACAGTGTTACCTGAAGACCTACAGTGTTACCTGAAGACTTACAGTGTTACCTGAAGACTTACAGTGTTACCTGAAGACTTACAGTGTTACCTGAAGACCTACAGTGTTACCTTACAGTGTTACCTGAAGACTTACAGTGTTACCTGAAGACTTACAGTGTTACCTGAAGACTAACAGTGTTACCTGAAGACTTACAGTGTTACCTGAAGACTAACAGTGTTACCTGAAGACTAACAGTGTTACCTGAAGACCTACAGTGTTACCTTACAGTGTTACCTGAAGACTAACAGTCTTACCTGAAGACTAACAGTGTTACCTGAAGACTTACAGTGTTACCTGAAGACTTACAGTGTTACCTGAAGACCTACAGTGTTACCTTACAGTGTTACCTGAAGACTTACAGTGTTACCTGAAGACCTACAGTGTTACCTTACAGTGTTACCTGAAGACTAACAGTGTTACCTGAAGACTAACAGTGTTACCTGAAGACTAACAGTGTTACCTGAAGACTTACAGTGTTACCTGAAGACTAACAGTGTTACCTGAAGACTAACAGTCTTACCTGAAGACCTACAGTGTTACCTGAAGACTTAGTGTTACCTGAAGACTTACAGTGTTACCTGAAGACTTACAGTGTTACCTGAAGACTTAGTGTTACCTGAAGACTAACAGTGTTACCTGAAGACTTACAGTGTTACCTGAAGACTTACAGTGTTACCTGAAGACTTACAGTGTTACCTGAAGACTTACAGTGTTACCTGAAGACTAACAGTGTTACCTGAAGACCTACAGTGTTACCTGAAGACTTAGTGTTACCTGAAGACCTACAGTGTTACCTGAAGACTTACAGTGTTACCTGAAGACTTACAGTGTTACCTGAAGACTAACAGTGTTACCTGAAGACTTACAGTGTTACCTGAAGACCTACAGTGTTACCTGAAGACTTAGTGTTACCTGAAGACCTACAGTGTTACCTGAAGACTTAGTGTTACCTGAAGACTTACAGTGTTACCTGAAGACTTACAGTGTTACCTGAAGACTAACAGTGTTACCTGAAGACTTACAGTGTTACCTGAAGACTTACAGTGTTACCTGAAGACTTACAGTGTTACCTGAAGACTAACAGTGTTACCTGAAGACTTACAGTGTTACCTGAAGACTAACAGTGTTACCTGAAGACTTAGTGTTACCTGAAGACTTACAGTGTTACCTGAAGACTGACAGTGTTACCTGAAGACTAACAGTGTTACCTGAAGACTAACAGTGTTACCTGAAGACCTACAGTGTTACCTGAAGACTAACAGTGTTACCTGAAGACTTACAGTGTTACCTTACAGTGTTACCTGAAGACTGACAGTGTTACCTGAAGACTAACAGTGTTACCTGAAGACTAACAGTGTTACCTGAAGACCTACAGTGTTACCTGAAGACTAACAGTGTTACCTTACAGTGTTACCTGAAGACTTACAGTGTTACCTTACAGTGTTACCTGAAGACTTACAGTGTTACCTGAAGACCTACAGTGTTACCTTACAGTGTTACCTGAAGACTAACAGTGTTACCTGAAGACCTACAGTGTTACCTGAAGACTTACAGTGTTACCTGAAGACTAACAGTGTTACCTGAAGACTAACAGTGTTACCTGAAGACTAACAGTGTTACCTTACAGTGTTACCTGAAGACTTACAGTGTTACCTGAAGACCTACAGTGTTACCTGAAGACTAACAGTGTTACCTGAAGACTAACAGTGTTACCTGAAGACTTACAGTGTTACCTGAAGACTAACAGTGTTACCTGAAGACTTACAGTGTTACCTGAAGACTTACAGTGTTACCTGAAGACTAACAGTGTTACCTGAAGACTAACAGTGTTACCTGAAGACTTACAGTGTTACCTTAAGTCTTATGAGAACCACGGTGAACGTACCTGAATCTCCCTCAACTGCTCCAGCATCATCAGTTGCTGCTGCTCCCGCCGGGCCATGTCAGAGGACAAGTCCTGGAGGACAGGGAGGAGAGGTCACGGGGTGGAGGTGTGTGTGTGTGTGTGTGCTTGTAGGTGTGGGTGTCTGAGGGGCGTCTGAGGAGTCATCAGTCTCCGGCCTTTAGGCTCCATAGACGTAGATTCCTCCCGTTTCTCCTCATCTTGCTTCACTTCTGCTCATTTACAGTTAAAATGAAACGTTTCAAACGTCTATTTGGATCCCGACATGTACCCATGAGCCTCAGGTGAGACACGCAAACACCTCCTTCATCGTTAACACCTCACGCGGCGAAAAACGCGGTTTCCTCTCCACGTGACGACTGGAGCGCCGCGTTCACGCCAGCGAAGCCCTGAGAATATTCACAACGTGAGTTCACTCGCTTGACTTTGTGGCTTTTTTCGCATCGCTCGCTTCGTTCGTGCCTTGGAGTTGGTAGTCGGCATATTCCACCATCCAGACCTCCACCATCCATCGTGCCTGATGGATGGTGGAGGTCTGGATGGTGGAATATGCCGACTACCAACTCTTCATCCACTCTGTCATCTTCATTATGTTGTTCCTGTGTTTTAATTTGTGTGTAATGATTCCTTCTGGTCACATGACATCTATGACACCTGTCCATCCTGGAGAGGGATCCTCCTCTGTTCTCTCCTCAAGGGTTCTGACCTTTTACCCTGAAGGGTTGTTTGGGAGTTGTTCCTGATCCCATGTGAGGTCAAAGGTCAAAGGTCAGGGATGTCTATGTGTACAGATTGTAAAGCACTCTGAGGGGAATTTGTAATTTGTGAAAATGGGCTAAACACATAAACTGAACTGAATTGAATTATAGGGGCGGGGCTTATCTCCGTGGAAACCGTGATCATCTCCTTCATCCTGGAGGTCTTGGCACACTCAGCACTTTATTATCAGACACTTGAACCTGCTGGAAATTCAGTTTGGTCACTGCCTTGTGTATATATTTAGTTTCCTCTGTATATTTTATATTTTAGTATTGTTATTGTGTTTAGTTTTTATCTTTTATTAATGCTCTAATGTGCACCGGCTGCTGTGATCCTGAAAGGTCCCCACTGTGGGACCAATACAGGAATAAATCATCTAATCATCACCATGAAGAACTACCCACTAGTTCTGCTTTATACTTATTTATTCTTTATACATATGATCATCTAATGTTCATAACATTAATATATATATATATATTATATTGATACATGACATCACCGTTGGCTCACACAGCTGGGTGACCTTCACCTCTAGTCTGGATGTCTCTTCAGCTCCACTAGAGCAGCTCAACTCTGATTGGCTGTCAAAACAACGAGTCAACGCTCCTGGTGTGAAGGCAGCTTTAGAGGATGAAAGAGGGCGGAGTCGGTGGAGGAGACCCACTAAAATAACCCGTCTCTCCCTCCCACACACAGACACACACCTCCACCTGGAAGCTGAGCTGGAGCCTCTCCTTCTCCTTGCGCTCCAGAGTCTTCTTCAGTTCCTCCACCTCGCTGGCCGCGTGCAGCCGGGCTCGCAGCTCCGACACCTCCAGCTGCAGGCGATCTGTGGACCCTACGCACACACAGTGTGGTAACACACGCGGATCAGGGAGGGCACACACACACACTATACACTATACACTACGCACACACACACACTATACACACACTACGCACACACACACTATACACACACACACACACTATACACTACGCACACACACACACACACTATACACACACACACTATACACTACGCACACACACACACTATGCACACACACACACTACACACGGCAACAGCTTTGGAGTGAGATACATAAGTTGACTTATTTCCCATACCTCTGTCCTGTAGAGGAGCTCAAAGGGAAGACTCACATCAAGTATTGGACTATGTTCAGATTTAAACCTGAATCATATTTCCGGGCGCATCACTGCAGCCCACTGCTCCTTAATAACTAAGGATGGGTTAAATGCAGAGAACTAATTTCCCCTTGGGGATTAATAAAAGTGTATATTTATTATATATATATATTTTTGTTACAAATATTTACTCTTGAACTAAAGAGCTCGAGACACTTTTAAAAGAAGCGTTCAGACTTGCCCTGCTATGTGAGGCCCTGCGGTGACACAGCCTCAGCTATTTCTATGGTTACGCACAGAGTTGTCATAGCGATAGTTTGCAGAGAGGATGTGGATGCAGGGTAATGGAGGGGTTCCATCAGCCTGCATCCAGCTCCTCTTCCTCTCAGTACCTGCTGCTCTCCCTCCTCTCCCTCCCTCCTCCTCTTCCTCTCAGTACCTGCTGCTCTTCCTCCTCTCCCTCCTCTTCCTCTCCCTCTCAGTACCTGCTGCTCTTCCTCCTCTCCCTCCGCCCTCCCCCTCCCTCCTCCTCCTCCTCTTCCTCTCAGTACCTGCTGCTCTCCCTCCTCTTCCTCTCAGTACCTGCTGCTCTTCCTCCTCTCCCTCCTCTTCCTCTCCCTCAGTACCTGCTGCTCTTCCTCCTCTCCCTCCTCCTCCTCTCAGTACCTGCTGCTCTGCCCTCCTCCCTGAAGGCGTGGTCTCCTCGCGGCTGACACGTCTGCAGCTGGAGATCAGACTTCTCCTTCCTCAACCTCAGCAGCTCCACGCGCATCTCCTCCACCTGGAAGCAGAGAGAAGACCACGAGACCATGAGACATGTGACATGAGACCATGAGACATGTGACCATGAGACCACGAGACCATGAGACATGTGACCATGAGACATGTGACCACGTGACCATGAGTCATGTGACCACGTGACCATGTGATGCTCTGGTTATTGCTTCGTCTTTTGGGGTTTCCTGTACATCTGCACGTACAATCAGGTGGAGAACACACACACACACACACACCTGGTGAACGAGGGCTTCTCGGCTTTCCTCAGACTGTCCGTGTAGTCGTCGAGCTCCCTCCAGTTCCTGCTCCATCTGAGGACAACAACAACAACGTCGTCGTCGTGACGATACGTGACGAAGCAGCCGGCTGGCAAATTGTGTGTAAAGCACAATAATGACACCATGAGGACGTTAAGCTGTAAAACAACTGGCTGAGCAACATATGAATAATAACTATTAGTCCAGAGAAGGAGAAGAAGAAGGACCGTTACCGTGCTCAGGCAAACTTTCACCACACCAAGTTATATATATATATATATATATATACACACACACATACATATATATACATACATACATACATATGTACATACATACATACACACACACATATAATAATAATAATAATAATAATAATACATAAAATTTCTATAGCGCTTTTCATAATACTCAGACGCTTTACAACACATAATTTAAAAAATCCTAAAAGCTATGCATTAAAAATTACAATAAAAATAACTGTGGTGAAAGTTTGCCTGAACACGGTAACGGTCCTTCCGCTATATATAAATATATATATATAGATTTTTTTAATTATATACACACACATACATATATATATATAAAACTTAGTGTGGTGAAAGTTTGCCTGAATAAAGTAACGGTCCTTCCTCTATATATATATATATATTTATATACACACACATATATATATATATATGTATATATGTATAAATGGCGGAACATATTCACCTTGGCTGTGTCTGCTCTCAGCTGTCTGGACGGAGCTGCCTCCTCTCTCTCCTGGTGTCTCCCTGAAGTCTATCCAGCACAGGCCACAGCATCATCACACCAGCACACGCATAAGTGTGGAGTAAAAAGGCCATTACATCACCCCCCCCCCCACCCCCCCACCCCCAATCTCATCTCCCTGGAACGAGATAGTGCCACCGTGGAGGATTTGTACCAGCGCTTAGATCCCACTCCATCCCACTCAGAGCGAGCTGTGATGAGGAATTACCGGCTGCTCGGCATAACCTCCACCGAGTGCCTCATCAGCCGTTTGATTCACACCGCAGCGGGCCCATTGGTGGGGACTCAACGGGCCCGCTGCCCCCCTCTCCGGCTCTTTAGTGGTAAAAGAGATGATTTTCCTCTTCATGGCCTCGTGCTTGTTTATTTACCCTTAATTTTTGGACAAATGCATTATTTCCCATCTGCTGCCGTCCCGTCGGGGCGATACGGGGGCGAGGGAAGCAAATGAAATGAGAGCTTCAGTCATGGCAAAGCACGTGGAAGGTTATCGGCGCGGACACGGCTCCACAGCGCCCCTCTGTGGTGGGCCGGTGAACTGCGAGCAGGCGGGAGCGACTGCAGAGGAAAGATGCCAAGGCTTCAACGAAACGCTGGCCTCAAAACCCCAATAAATAAAGATGAAGCTGATGATGTCTAATGAGGATGATTAATGCTGCTGAATGGAAGTCGCGATGCACGGAGCACTAATACACCGTAATGTGTTATTTACTGTGACTGTGGGCATCTATTGACGCTGAGTGCAGCCAGCGTTGGCGCTCCGTCACTGAAGTGCAGCTAATGACGGAGCTCCGGCGCCTCGGGGCGATGCACGCCTTCAAAGAAATACATAAGAGCATGATGGGCGTGAAATACGGGAAAGTATCAATCGCTTGCTGAGCGACCGTGCGCCGCCTCGCAGTGACTGCCTGGCTGTGGTTCATGGGCCCGGGGGGGGGGGGGAGGAAACCCTCCAATTAGGACCAGAAAGTCACCGGCAAGGGCGGAGACTTTTAGATTCAATTGTTTAGATCAACGTGTGGGTCGCAGTGCGGTGCATAGATGTGTGTGTGTGCGTGTGTGTGTGCGTGTGTGCGTTTGTGTGTGTGTGTGTCTGTGTGTGTTTGTGTGTGTCTGTCTGTGTGTGTGTGTGTGTGTATGTGTGTGTGTGTGTGTGTGTGTCTGTGTGTCTGTATCTGTGTATGTATGTGTGTGTATGTATATCTGTATGTGTGTATCTGTGTGTGTCTGTGTGTGTGTGTGTGTGTGTCTGTGTGTGTGTATCTATGTGTATGTGTCTATGTGTGTGTCTGTGTCTATGTGTGTGTGTGTGTCTGTGTGTGTGTTTGTGTGTGTCTGTGTGTGTGTGTGTGTCTGTGTGTGTCTGTGTGTCTGTGTGTGTGTCTGTGTGTGTTTGTGTCTGTGTGTGTGTGTCTGTGTTTGTGTGTGTCTGTGTGTGTGTGTGTCTGTGTGTGTGTTTGTGTGTGTGTCTGTGTGTGTGTGTCTTTGTGTGTGTTTGTGTGTGTGTGTGTCTGTGTGTGTGTGTGTCTGTGTGTGTGTGTATCGTCTCTGATGAAGTTAAAATTAAGTGTTGTTGTGTTCACTCCGTTGAATGAAGCGAGAGGAGGTGACGGTGTCAGCGAGGAGGTGTTGGGTGGAGTCTCACCTCCTGCGGCCTCCTCTCTCGCTCCAGGCCGTCGTGCTCGGGCCTCCTCTCTCGCTCCACGCCGTCGTGCTCGGGCCTCCTCTCTCGCTCCACGCCGTCGTGCTCGGGCCTCCTCTCTCGCTCCACGCCGTCGTGCTCGGGCCTCCTCTCTCGCTCCACGCCGTCGGGCCTCTCGCCCACGCCCGCCGTGCTCGGGCCTCCTCTCGCTCCACGCCATCGTGCTCGGGCCTCCTCTCTCGCTCCACGCCGTCGTGCTCGGGCCTCCTCTCTCGCTCCACGCCGTCGTGCTCGGGGTGCATCTCTCTCTCCAGCTCCTGCAGTCGGCGCTCCACGCGAGACGACACCTGCGGACGGCGAAGACGGGACGTGATGAACGACGCGGCAGGAAATGAATACGAGGGTGACAAAACACCTCCATCTTTTAGGAGAGAGTTCTCCTCGTCTAATCGGGAAGCAGCACAGACACCTGCAGACGGCAGTTATTACCTTTATCTCCACACATCCAGACAGATAAGAACATATTAAACATGCTGCAGAAGCATATTTGTTAGAGTCGTGGAGGTGAGGTCGCAGACGGGAACCTTGACTGATGTAGCTTTTAGAAAAGAGGAGGACTTTAACCCTTTAAAACAAAAGTTACCTATGTGACTCTGGTTCTATGAATCCTGGATGACCGCCAGAGGTCATAAGTACCAGAAGAGTCAGATAATTAGATGTAACTCTCTATGGTCTATCTGATGATCGCCTCATCATCGTCAGTCATCTAGGATTCATAGAACCAGAGTTACAACCGTAACCTTTGACCTCTGGCGGTCAGGAAGGATGAAACAGAACACACAGCGACACAACCCAACCAATGAGGCGCCTGTGTTCTGTGAGGTCACATGACCTCGATACGGCAAATACTTTAACTAATAATCAGGGTTCATACACATGTTGATGGATTTCCAGGACTTTAAACCAAATTTCCATGACCAAACATGTTGTGAAATCTAAAGTATAAACCTTAAATGACACAAATGAATGAGAGACAATAGTTTGAATAAAAGAATACATATTCATATCAATGTGTATTCTTTTAATCTAACTGTGTCAAATGCACATATAAATATAACAACACTTCTAGGACTTTTCCAAAACTTTTGGAATAATTTTTTTTTTCAAGGACTTTTCCAGGCCTGGAAATAACTATTTTAAAATGCCGTGACTTTTCCAGGTTTTCCATGAGCGTAGGAACCCTGAATATTCATCTTTTTAGGAGTTCTTGTCTAACATCCGTCCAGAGCGTCTCTCTCTGCTTTCTGCAGACCGCCATCCTCTGTGAGGACCGTCAGTTCGCCGCCACGAGATCCCCCGGAGGGCGACCCTGGGAGGTCGCCGCGGGCTTCAGGGGGAACTCACCGAGTCGTGTCTGTGGGACGCCGTGTTGTCCGTGAGGCTCTCCATCGCTCGTCGGGTGTCAATCTCAGACCTGGAGGAGGAGAGGAGCGGCACAGACGAGTTGAGACGAGTCCTTTGAGTTTGATCACCGTGGCAACGCATCGGGAGATTCCACTCAAAATGAAGTAATAATATGCAGCTTCGGATGTTAAAATATCGTGTGGCTTTCTGACTTTGTCCGTGACACTTTTATCACTTTCTCATCAGAGAGACAAACAATTACACTTTTGTTTTCAAAGCTAAAGAAAAAAACTTTTTGGATGGACAGTGGATTTGGAAAATAAATGTTAACACTTAATAACAACTACATGCTATTTAGCCGTCGTGAAGTAGGAGTAAACACTTACATCATCATTTTATATATGATGATGATTTACATTTTTATTCTTGATTAATAAGCTTGATTATTATGCATTTCACTTTATAAATGATGTACTCCCCATTTGTAAATTAAGGAATATATATTACAAACCAATTATTAAGGATTTATAGATTACTGAGATCATTTATAAACTGTTAGTAAATGACTACAAAAATTATTCATATATTTATTTAAATATGTAATGATTTAGATATGCAGTAATAGTTCAGGACAATGATAACATGAACTTTATGAACGTGTTTTAATGCTGCAATTCAGGATTAATCCAGGTAGTGACTCGTGGTTAGTTAATGTTAGTTAAGTATTGTGTGACCTCATTTAGAGGAATATCTATGCATTATAAAGCATTTATAAGTGTCATGATTTTGACCAATGGATTTCCAGGACTTTTCCAGGACTTTAAACCAGATGTCCATGACCAAACTGAAATCTCTCTATAAACGTGAACAATGTAGAACACGTTGCGTATCGAGAGCGTACGCCGGCTTATATATTGAGCGTCTTTCTTTAAAAAACACATTCATTATTTTAAACTCGGCGTAAATGAACATGTGATTATAACACATTTCCATGACTTTTCCAGGCCTGGAAATGACCATTTTAAAATTCCATGACTCTTCCAGGTTTTCCATGAGCGTACGAACCCCGCCTCATGAAATACGACAGCCGTGTACTCGGCTCCAGTGTTCTGACGCTCAGGGTTCAGATACCTGTTCCTCCTGAGGATCTCTCTGTCCAGGTCGTCAGACAGGCGGTGCTGGTCACAATGCAGATCCCTCAGGGACTGGTGCAGAGCGTGGATCTACACACACAACACACACAAGCAGAGGGGGGGGTTGGCGATCGCTGCCTTTAAGGAGACGCACATGCATTGCAACCACTGAGACCAGGAGCATCAAAGATAAAGAGTCCTGATGTGAATCCCCTCAGTCAAGAGGAGCGTCACATCAACGCTCCTGACCCAGGCTGCCCCCTAGTGGCAACCTGCTGACACTGCATGGCAGGAACACGGCTCGTCTCTGTTCTTACGTCGTCGGCTGACAGGCCGGCGTCCTTAAAGCGAACGCTGGCCGACTGAGACCTGCGCCTCCTCCCTGGAGGGCCGCTGTCGTCCCTCAGGGGGGAGGTGGGGGAGAACCGCTGGCCCTCTGGAATGACAGATGGACACAGATCATAAAGCGTCAAGGAAAGAGCCGGAGGACAATATATTCTCATGCTCTTTTCACATGCGTCGTCATTTTGGTATCTGTTATTTCTGTCGTCTGCCAAGCGATGCAGAGCTGAGACCGCGCTGAGCGGGACGGCCTTCCTTTGTACCTGATCCGGAGCAAGCCTCCAGGTCACTGGTGTGGAGGGTGGAGGCCGAGGCGCTGCGAGCGGCGCCGGGCCTGCCCCCCCTCTGCGTCTGGAGCTGACTGATGGACTCTTCCAGGTTCTCCCTGAGCTGGAACACACATCAGGCATGAAGGGTCAAGGGTCAAGGTGTTTTATTTGCCATTTGTGCCTAGACCAACAGTCCAGACACATTGGAATTGTTTTGCAGGGAGGAGGAGGAGAAGAAGAAGAAGAAGAAGAAGAAGAAGAAGAAGAAGAAGAAGAAGAAAGAAGAACAACAACAACAAAGAAATCGAACAGGTTAAAAGCTTGAAGAAGAAGCAGAAGAACAACAACAAAGAAATAGAAGAGGCTTAAAGCTTGAAGAAGAAAGAAGAAGATACAGTATTAAGTACAGTTTTTAACCCTTGTGTTGCCTTCGGGTCATTTTGACCCGATTCAATATTTAACCCTCCTGTCGCCTTCGGGTCAATACCTCACACTTAAACTTGGAAAACAATATTAATTCTAATAATTTTAATAGCTGGGGTCATATTGACCTCAAGGGTAAAATATGTTAGTAAATATAAAGGTAACAGGAGGGTGAAACATTGAATCGGGTCAAATTGACCGGAAGGCAACACAAGGGTTAAAACAGGTTATCAACATAACAAGGAGAGGTCAGAGGTCAATAGAGAGATAGGGCCGTGCTGCTCCTCGCTTGAGGAAAGAGAGAGGGGGAGGGGCAGCTCTATGGGATGTTGCCATGTTGAGAGGTGGGGGGGGCTGTGTGGGGATATTACACAGATTGGAATATTGCACATTTTCACAGATGGTACACATGTCTCTATAGTTCTGATCAGCTGTTAAAAAAACAAAACACTAACTGTGAAATATATAATATATTTCATATACATAATCACATCCCTGAAAAGATCTGTCGAAGGAGAAATATAAGGCACACAATCCCAACTTAGAAACGTGAATGATGAGTGAATAAACAGTGAGACAGTGGACTGAGGAACAACAGGGAGTGCAACATTACATCCCATAATAAGTGTCTGACCAGAGCCATGGCCTGGGCCTGGCCGTCTGTGTGCGCCCGGTAGTGGCCCAGCATCCGGTCCACTTTGGTCAGGTTCCTGCTGGTGTCCTGCAGCAGAGAAGATGCGTTCAGGTACTGGACCAACAGAACCAACAGGTGCAGGGAGCTGCTGGGAGGAAGACATGTGCAGCTGGGACGACTCTCGGGCCCTGGACCTACCTGTAGAGGTGGTGTTCTCTGTGGTGGACCTACCTGTAGAGGTGGTGTTCTCTGTGGTGGACCTACCTGTAGAGGTGGTGTTCTCTGTGGTGTAAATACCTGTAGAGGTGGTGTTCTCTGTGGTGGACCTACCTGTAGAGGTGGTGTTCTCTGTGGTGTAAATACCTGTAGAGGTGGTGTTCTCTGTGGTGGACCTACCTGTAGAGGTGGTGTTCTCTGTGGTGGACCTACCTGTAGAGGTGGTGTTCTCTGTGGTGGACCTACCTGTAGAGGTGGTGTTCTCTGTGGTGGACCTACCTGTAGAGGTGGTGTTCTCTGTGGTGGACCTACCTGTAGAGGTGGTGTTCTCTGTGGTGGACCTACCTGTAGAGGTGGTGTTCTCTGTGGTGGACCTACCTGTAGAGGTGGTGTTCTCTGTGGTGGACCTATCTGTAGAGGTGGTGTTCTCTGTGGTGGACCTACCTGTAGAGGTGGTGTTCTCTGTGGTGGACCTATCTGTAGAGGTGGTGTTCTCTGTGGTGGACCTATCTGTAGAGGTGGTGTTCTCTGTGGTGGACCTACCTGTAGAGGTGGTGTTCTCTGTGGTGTAAATACCTGTAGAGGTGGTGTTCTCTGTGGTGGACCTACCTGTAGAGGTGGTGTTCTCTGTGGTGGACCTACCTGTAGAGGTGGTGTTCTCTGTGGTGTAAATACCTGTAGAGGTGGTGTTCTCTGTGGTGGACCTACCTGTAGAGGTGGTGTTCTCTGTGGTGGACCTACCTGTAAAGGTGGTGTTCTCTGTGGTGGACCTACCTGTAGAGGTGGTGTTCTCTGTGGTGGACCTACCTGTAGAGGTGGTGTTCTCTGTGGTGTACATACCTGTAGAGGTGGTGTTCTCTGTGGTGTACATACCTGTAGAGGTGGTGTTCTCTGTGGTGTAAATACATGTAGAGGTGGTGTTCTCTGTGGTGTAAATACCTGTAAAGGTGGTGTTCTCTGTGGTGTACATACCTGTAGAGGTGGTGTTCTCTGTGGTGTACATACCTGTAGAGGTGGTGTTCTCTGTGGTGTAAATACCTGTAAAGGTGGTGTTCTCTGTGGTGTACCTACCTGTAGAGGTGGTGTTCTCTGTGGTGTAAATACCTGTAAAGGTGGTGTTCTCTGTGGTGTACATACCTGTAAAGGTGGTGTTCTCTGTGGTGTAAATACCTGTAAAGGTGGTGTTCTCTGTGGTGTAAATACCTGTAAAGGTGGCGTTCTCTGTGGCGTACATACCTGTAAAGGTGGTGTTCTCTGTGGTGTAAATACCTGTAAAGGTGGTGTTCTCTGTGGTGTAAATACCTGTAGAGGTGGTGTTCTCTGTGGTGTAAATACCTGTAAAGGTGGTGTTCTCTGTGGTGTAAATACCTGTAAAGGTGGTGTTCTCTGTGGTGTAAATACCTGTAAAGGTGTTCTCTGTGGTGTACCTACCTGTAGAGGTGGTGTTCTCTGTGGTGTAAATACCTGTAAAGGTGGTGTTCTCTGTGGTGTACCTACCTGTAAAGGTGGTGTTCTCTGGTGTAAATACCTGTAAAGGTGGTGTTCTCTGTGGTGTACATACCTGTAGAGGTGGTGTTCTCTGTGGTGTAAATACCTGTAAAGGTGGTGTTCTCTGTGGTGTACATACCTGTAAAGGTGGTGTTCTCTGTGGTGTAAATACCTGTAAAGGTGGTGTTCTCTGTGGTGTAAATACCTGTAAAGGTGGCGTTCTCTGTGGCGTACATACCTGTAAAGGTGGCGTTCTCTGTGGCGTACATACCTGTAAAGGTGGCGTTCTCTGTGGTGTAAATACCTGTAAAGGTGGTGTTCTCTGTGGTGTAAATACCTGTAGAGGTGGTGTTCTCTGTGGTGTAAATACCTGTAAAGGTGGTGTTCTCTGTGGTGTAAATACCTGTAACGGTGGTGTTCTCTGTGGTGTAAATACCTGTAAAGGTGGTGTTCTCTGTGGTGTACCTACCTGTAGAGGTGGTGTTTTCTGTGGTGTAAATACCTGTAAAGGTGGTGTTCTCTGTGGTGTACCTACCTGTAAAGGTGGTGTTCTCTGTGGTGTACCTATCTGTAAAGGTGGTGTTCTCTGTGGTGTAAATACCTGTAAAGGTGGTGTTCTCTGTGGTGTACATACCTGTAGAGGTGGTGTTCTCTGTGGTGTAAATACCTGTAAAGGTGGTGTTCTCTGTGGTGTAAATACCTTTAAAGGTGGTGTTCTCTGTGGTGTAAATACCTGTAAAGGTGGTGTTCTCTGTGGTGTAAATACCTGTAAAGGTGGTGTTCTCTGTGGTGTACCTACCTGTAGAGGTGGTGTTCTCTGTGGTGTAAATACCTGTAAAGGTGGTGTTCTCTGTGGTGTACATACCTGTAAAGGTGGTGTTCTCTGTGGTGTAAATACCTGTAAAGGTGGTGTTCTCTGTGGTGTACCTACCTGTAGAGGTGGTGTTCTCTGTGGTGTAAATACCTGTAAAGGTGGTGTTCTCTGTGGTGTACCTACCTGTAGAGGTGGTGTTCTCTGTGGTGTAAATACCTGTAAAGGTGGTGTTCTCTGTGGTGTACCTACCTGTAAAGGTGGTGTTCTCTGTGGTGTACCTATCTGTAAAGGTGGTGTTCTCTGTGGTGTAAATACCTGTAAAGGTGGTGTTCTCTGTGGTGTACATACCTGTAGAGGTGGTGTTCTCTGTGGTGTAAATACCTGTAAAGGTGGTGTTCTCTGTGGTGTAAATACCTGTAAAGGTGGTGTTCTCTGTGGTGTAAATACCTGTAAAGGTGGTGTTCTCTGTGGTGTACCTACCTGTAGAGGTGGTGTTCTCTGTGGTGTACCTACCTGTATAGGTGGTGTTCTCTGTGGTGTAAATACCTGTAAAGGTGGTGTTCTCTGTGGTGTAAATACCTGTAAAGGTGGTGTTCTCTGTGGTGTAAATACCTGTAAAGGTGGTGTTCTCTGTGGTGTAAATACCTGTAGAGGTGATGTTCTCTGTGGTGTAAATACCTGTAGAGGTGGTGTTCTGTGGTGTAAATACCTGTAAAGGTGGTGTTCTCTGTGGTGTAAATACCTGTAAAGGTGGTGTTCTCTGTGGTGTAAATACCTGTAAAGGTGGTGTTCTCTGTGGTGTAAATACCTGTAAAGGTGGTGTTCTCTGTGGTGTAAATACCTGTAGAGGTGATGTTCTCTGTGGTGTAAATACCTGTAAAGGTGGTGTTCTCTGTAGTGTACATACCTGTAGAGGTGGTGTTCTCTGTGGTGTAAATACCTGTAAAGGTGGTGTTCTCTGTGGTGTAAATACCTGTAAAGGTGGTGTTCTCTGTGGTGTAAATACCTGTAAAGGTGGTGCTCTGTGGTGTAAATACCTGTAAAGGTGGTGTTCTCTGTGGTGTACCTACCTGTAGAGGTGGTGTTCTCTGTGGTGTAAATACCTGTAAAGGTGGTGTTCTCTGTGGTGTAAATACCTGTAAAGGTGGTGTTCTCTGTGGTGTAAATACCTGTAAAGGTGGTGTTCTCTGTGGTGTAAATACCTGTAGAGGTGATGTTCTCTGTGGTGTAAATACCTGTAGAGGTGGTGTTCTCTGTGGTGTAAATACCTGTAACGGTGGTGTTCTCTGTGGTGTAAATACCTGTAAAGGTGGTGTTCTCTGTGGTGTAAATACCTGTAAAGGTGGTGTTCTCTGTGGTGTAAATACCTGTAGAGGTGGTGTTCTCTGTGGTGTAAATACCTGTAGAGGTGGTGTTCTCTGTGGTGTAAATACCTGTAAAGGTGGTGTTCTCTGTGGTGTAAATACCTGTAAAGGTGGTGTTCTCTGTGGTGTACCTACCTGTAGAGGTGGTGTTCTCTGTGGTGTACCTACCTGTATAGGTGGTGTTCTCTGTGGTGTAAATACCTGTAAAGGTGGTGTTCTCTGTGGTGTAAATACCTGTAAAGGTGGTGTTCTCTGTGGTGTAAATACCTGTAAAGTGCTCGCCAACGTGCCGATCTTCTCCGACAGGTCTCCGGCTCCCCCGTCGCCCCCGCCGGCTCCGTCCCGGCCCGGGGTGCGGCGGGCTTCACGCCCCCGTGTCCGGTGGTAGGAGTCGGACTCACTGGACGTGTCCATGGTCCCAGCACGGAGCCGGGTTGCGGGTGCGAAACCTCGGAGTGACCTCGCTTCGTCTGCAGAGACCGTTATTTAGCGGTTGACTGCGCCGTGCGTCAGACCACCGGGCCAACCGGGCTGCTTTCTAACTTTTCCTACGAGCGGAAACGGGCGCTTTGTCATCGTTGCCGTAGCAACCCGTGGTGACGGACAGTTAGCCGAGCACCCTGAGATGCTCCGACTAGCAACAAGTGGCCGTTAGCGGGCTAACGTTAGCCCCGTGATTTAGCGTGGTGACCCGAACCCGTGAGCAAGGCAGCTCGCTGTCGCTCCCCAGCGGGAGCAGAGGGCGTCTAACCGCCGCTAGAACTCCAGTACACACCGCTGTTAGCTACCGGGAGAACCGGGTTACCGTCAGGTTCCCCTGCTATGGCAACTTAAACTCGCCGCGCTGGGGCAGCAACACAACGGCTCGGAGCGGCTCCAAGGGGCCGACGGGAAATGTAGTTTTGGCGGCATTGTAACGGGTCTGGAATCCATTGTTGGTGAACTACCTTTCCCAGAAGGCTGTGCGTTAGCGCCAGTGCTGCCGCTCGTCAGTTAGAAAAGATTAGTTAAAAAAGAAAAAAGGAGACGAAGGAAATTGTTTAACACATGAAAAGCAAAACTATTAATTGGAAGATAATGACAAAATAAAATGTTTAAAAAATGTACATCGTGAAATGGAAAATTCATATTATATATTGTCTTGTACACTGTAATGATAATTAAAGAAAACATGAAAAAAACTAAAAAACGCAATTAACCACTATACATCTGAGAAATGTGTCCTTCTAAATGTATTATGGTTCTTATAATGATGGAATAATTTGTCTTCTTTTAAAAATATATATATATATATATGGTTCAAATATAAATCATTCATAAGTGAAGTGTTCCTTATAATATATTTGAACTGACTGTATTATAATGTATGCATTGGGCATAATTGGACTCACATAACTATGTTAGTCACTATAACTGAACACAACACTAGGGACACAATAACAGACTCTGCTCTGACACCAGAGAGCCTGAAGTCCTCCCTCCCTCCAGCTGAAGACCACCTCCAAAACCACCAGGACTGCAGCTGCCCGGCCAACCTCCCCACCTCCCCAGACTCAGACCCTGCGCGGCCCGGTACAGACCTCACCGCTCCCCGGTCCCTACCTGAGGAGGACCCCCCAGAGCCCCCGGGTGACCTGATCAAGGGGTCGTGTGCAGAACCAGCACCGGCCCGTGTCCAGCATCCCTCCAGCATGCAGGTGATCACGTGCGCGCTATTCACGCTGGCCAGCCTCCCCATCAGCGCCGGGCTTGAAGCCGCGTCCTGCGGGCCGGGGGCCGCGTCCTGCGGGCCGGAGGCCGCGTCCTGCGGGTCGGAGGCCGCGTCCTGCCCCGCCGTCTGCGAGTGCTCCGAGTGGAAGACGCTCACCATCTCGTGCTTCGACATCGCGGCTCTGCCCCGGTTCCCCGCCAGCACGGAGACGCTGTGAGTAGAAAGACTTCATGGAGTCTCTCAACGCAGAGGAAACATCGTTATAACTTATTAAATATTACTTCAAGGGCCCCCAGTGGCTCTGAGATGTGAAGAAGTTATTCCATTGTAAGGTGTTATATTCAGTGTATTCAGTGAATGATATTCAGCTTATTCAGAATATGATATTCAGTATATTCAATATATGACAGGATATAATATTCACTATGATATTCAGTATATTCACTATATTATATTCAGTATATTTAGTATGTTCAGTAAATGATATTCAGTATATTCACTATATGACAGTATATGATATTCAGTATATTTAGTATATTTAGTATATGATATTCAGTATATTTAGTATATGACAGTATATGATATTCAATATATAACAATATATGATATTCAGTACATTCAGTATATTCAGTATATTCAGTAAATGAAATTCAGTATATTCGGTATATTACTAACAAGCTATATGTTTCAAAGTTGTCAGGATGAAGCCAATCTGAAATATATTAAAATAAAAAACAACCTAGTGAATGATTTATAGTTGACTTGTTATATTCTTTGCTAATCTCATGTTGGTGGAGGCCCAGCTGTGTGATTAAATATAGAATAGAGGGCTGAGGGCGAAAGGTCCGGGGCGTGTGTAGGCGGTGTGAAGGTGATGAGGCGTGGACGTATGGGCTGGGGTACGATTTGAGGGGGGTGGAAGTGGGGTGAGGCGGTAACGTGTGATGGTCGGAGCGGTGATGGACTAGTCGGGGGACTGGTCAGGCGTGGTGAGGTCGTAGGGAAGGGCTCGATGGGTAGACGTGTGGGCTCAGGGCGATGTGAGTCGGGGGTAGCGGAGGTCGGACGTAGAGGTAGATCGGGCGTTGCGTGGATGCGTTAGGAGCCGAGGTATGGTCACGGGCTATGTGAGTGGCTCAGGTGACGGAGCTGCGGATGACGTAGAGCCGGGTCGAGTGTGGACAGTCTAGTAGGTCATACGGACGTTAGTGGTCGTCAGGACGTGGTGCAGGGGTCACGGGTGACGTGGTGAGGTCGGTGACGTAGGAGGTCATCCGGGATGTAGGAGGCTCACGCTCAGGGAATGAGGCTGGGTGACGGTGATCGGGCGTTCAGGTGAGGTCGTGTAGTAGGCCAGGGAGTCGATAGTGAGGCGTCGATCGGGCGTGAGCTGAGGCGTCGACGGATGTAGGGGGCGTCCGGGTTAGCGGGTGGAGTGAGGCTCGAGGTGACGGTGAGGGGCTCCAGGGTGACGGTGTATGAGGCTCAGGGTGGTGGGAGGCTCAGGTGACTGGTAGTGACGGCGTCGGTGATGGTGAGGGTGGGTAGGGGGAGTGAGGTCAGGGTCGGGTGTATGAGGCTCAGGGGACGTGTAGTGGGTGCAGGTGAGGTGTGGAGGCGGGAGGGTAGTGAGGCTGGGTGTGTAGGAGGCTGCAGGGTCGAGTGTGTGAGGCTGCAGGGTGGGATGGGTAGGTGACGTGAGGGGGAGGCGGATGTAGTGAGGCTCAGGGTGAGGTGTAGTGAGGCTCAGGGTGACGGTGTAGTGAGGCTCAGGGTGAGGTTAGTGAGGCTCAGGGACGTATGAGGCAGGGTGGGGTAGTGAGGCTGCAGGGTGACGGTGTGGGGTGGGTATCAGGTGGGGGAGGGGACGGTAGTGAGGCTAGGGTGCGGTGTAGTGAGGCCGGTGACGGTGTAGTGAGGCTGGGTGACGTGGTGAGGCTCGGGTGACGTGAAGGTGAGGTTTTGGCAAGGGTGGCGTTGTAGTAAGGATTAGTCGAGCCAGGGCCGAAAAAGAAGGGAGGTTGTTGTGAGGAATCCTAGGGGAAAACAACGGGACTGCGTAATATGATTAATGTATATTTTAATATATTCCACATAAAACCTGAAACATAAAAGGACATGTTACCTGGCAGTGATGTGCTCTGTGGAGGTATTGCTTTAGTATTGATATCCTTTTATTCTTTAGTTGCAGCATCGATTTAATGTCCGATTGCAATGTAGGCAAAGGTACGAAATCTTTGAACGAGCAAGTGGAGAACGCGACATTGGTCCGTTAGTCGGCTGCAGCCAGGCTCTGGATTTAAAACAGGTAAACCAGTGCTAAAACCTTAGTCTGATTAAAACAAAATACCTCTCATTATCATTGCTTAGGTCGGGTGTTCACGTGTCTGAACGGTTAGAAAGGCTCATGTCCATGATGATCAAATAACTGGTATTAGTATGTGCGACGAAAGGACATATTTTATGCTTCAAAGAACGGCATAATTATGTTGAACGGGTGATCCAAGTGGTGTGTTGAGGTAAGATGGTGTTGAGTGTAGTTTGACGTGAGAGGTGATGGTGTGGAGCGTGAGTGAGCTTAGATTGAGCCGGTTTCGGTGGAGGGTGGTGGTGATGGGGGATTTTGGCCATTTTGGAGCCAGGGTGGTGTTGATAGTAGTTTCGTCGGCTGGGACGATTGGTCCTGTTGAGTTGGGTAGTGTCGTGGTAGATTGAAGGTTGTGTGTTAGACGGTTGTGGCCGTAAAGGTCGAGCCGT
This sequence comes from Pseudoliparis swirei, assembly GCF_029220125.1. Lineage (NCBI taxonomy): Eukaryota > Metazoa > Chordata > Actinopteri > Perciformes > Liparidae > Pseudoliparis > Pseudoliparis swirei. Next base: position 23,010,613 of record NC_079399.1, on the reverse strand, counting down.
GGTTAGAAGGTTGGACGAGGAAGGTGAGTGGTCGTGGCGGGAGTGACCTGTGGGTGAACGAGGCTCTAGGGGGTCAAAGCACGCATCGGTAAGGATGACTCCAGGTTGGGCGCGATAAAGTTACAATTCGTCTAGCTAGCAAAAGGTCGAGCCATCGAGGAATAAAAGACGGAAGAAACGGAAAAGGGTACGACGTGGGGACCAGATTGAGGCACTGCGAGGGTTCTGGAGTAGACGGAGAGACCGGCCTGCACGGACCAGATGAGCGGATACAATGATGAGAGATAAACAGCTCGTAGAACAGACTGAGCAACATTGATTATGACAGCAACTGTCGTGAACCTAGAGAATCAATCTGACGTGATCTGATGGACAGCGAGCTCTCTGCCGACGACGTCATCAATGGCGACGAAGGCCGACGTGTCGATGGGAGTGGGGCTTTCCATCAGGGGTTGGAGGTGTCAACCCTTTCGCCCTAAGTCGGGGCCTTGAGCGACATTTCGAATGTCTTGCAGCTGGCTCTCGAAGTGAACGTCGATTGAGTTGATGGTAACGACTTAACCGATCAATAGGAGTTCGATCAGAACCGTCCGTGGTAGGTGATCTGACTTGCAGTCATATGGGTGACGTGTACTGATGGCGAGCGGTGGATCGCGTGGTCTACGCGCGAGGACGTTAGAGGTCTTGGACTTGACGTGTCGGAACGTTACGGTCGTGAATGGGATGAGGTCGCAGCTTAGCAGTTCCATGGAGACTCCAGAAGTCCAGAAGACGTGAACGTGAGGCAGATGGAAGTGTGAGGGACGGTAAGGGTGTAAAGGTTCGAACGAACGGTCGAGTCATCGGCGTCTGACGTCCTGGAAGCGAGTATCACGTCAATCGAACTTGCGCTGACGACCACGGACGACAGTCGAGCTCATCGATCTGCAGACTGTCGTCCTGTCCGGTCGATCGGTGTAAAGCGAGGCTCCCGACATACGACGAGGTCGTCAAGGTCGCGAACTAGAACAACGTGATCCGACTACGGATATAGACTGATGTATCTAGAATCGTTTAGAAAGTTCATCGGTATTCAGCGGAATGTTAGGAAAGTGTGATCGTCGTATAACTGTGTGATTCTTGTTGATGTACTTTGGACTTCATGAAGTACAGCTGTGGATGAAGTTGTAGAGCGTCGATGAAGAGGAGACCGTAGAGATGAGGTCGACGGTACGTGTGAGTACGATGAATTAGAGACAGTTGTGCGAGCTGTGTGAGTAGCACGCTCATCGTGACGGTGATGGTAGGTAACCTTCCGAAACAGTGAGAAGAGCGAATCGGATCGATTGGTTCTCCGTTACGTCGATATCTGGAGACTGAGCGAGGTATGAACTGTGACGTTCGAGTAGATGTGCATTGATACGGATCTGGAAACGAGCGAGAACGTTGTTGGACGTTGATCGGACCTGTGACGTCGGATCAATGTCACTTGCGTTAGTCTGGACACACGTGTCGAAATAGCAAGGTCGAGCGGTGACTGATTTGACGTGACGGAGAGTGCGGCGATCAGGCTTAGGCATGACCAGAGTGATTCACTTTATAGGTCATCGCGTTCAAACTGGTTCCAGAGGTTTACAGATGAACCTAGACATCCTGACGTACCTGTGACTCAGGATCGGTCAGACGCTCGTTAGAAAGCAACGACCTGACGGGAACAGGAGAGGACAGAGAGACGGTTCAGATGAGAAGAGCAAGACACTCAGATAGTGTTCATCAATAGAACTAATGAAACGTGTTCACTCGACGGTGTGGGGAGAATCGCGAGACGGCAGCACGCAGCTAGAGCAGACATGGCTAGTCAGGCAGTGAGACACGGCGTACGAGAGAGAGGTCTCGTCAACTCCAGAAAGCAGAGCAGCGTTGTCAGGAGAGAGAGAGACAGACAGAGAGACAGAGACAGACAAAGAGACAGACAAAGAGACAGAGAGAGAGAGAGAGAGAGAGAGAGACAGACAAAGAGACAGAGAGAGAGACAGAGACAGAGACAGAGAGAGAGAGACAGAGAGAGAGAGACAGAGAGAGGTCTCCTCGTCAACTCCAGAAAGCAGAGCAGCGTTGTGAGGAGAGAGAGACAGACAGAGAGACAGAGACAGACAAAGAGACAGAGAGACAGAGAGAGAGAGAGAGACAGAGAGAGAGACAGACAAAGAGACAGAGAGAGAGAGAGAGAGAGAGAGACAGACAAAGAGACAGAGACAGAGACAGAGAGAGAGAGAGAGAGAGACAGAGAGGTCTCCTCGTCAACTCCAGAAAGCAGAGCAGCGTTGTCAGGAGAGAGAGAGACAGACAGAGAGACAGAGACAGACAAAGAGACAGACAAAGAGACAGAGAGAGAGAGAGAGAGAGACAGACAAAGAGACAGAGAGAGAGAGAGAGACAGACAAAGAGACAGAGAGAGAGAGAGACAAAGAGACAGAGAGAGAGAGAGAGGGAGAGACAGACAAAGAGACAGAGAGAGAGACAGAGAGAGAGAGAGAGAGAGACAGACAAAGAGACAGAGAGAGAGAGAGAGACAAAGAGAGAGAGAGAGAGAGAGACAGACAAAGAGACAGAGAGAGAGAGAGACAGACAAAGAGACAGAGAGAGAGAGGGAGAGACAGACAAAGAGACAGAGAGAGAGACAGAGACAGACAAAGAGACAGAGAGAGAGAGAGAGAGAGGGAGAGACAGACAAAGAGACAGAGACAGAGAGGACCCAAACGCAGACAATTCTTCAAACGAAAGATTTAATTCTTTGGCTTGCAACACGAGGCCGACCAACACCACCCAAACGGTCCGACGCCTCACCGGGAGAGAGGACAGGGTGTCCATACACAATGAGGGCGGGGCCAGCAATCACACAGGAGGAACCAATCAGGACCGGGGCAGACCACCACAGGGAGACAGGTGACACGAGGACTTCCAAATCAGACTCACAACCAGACAGGAGCCGGGTCGTGTTGGCGAGCCGTGCGGCGGCCGTGTTCCACCACGTGGCTCACGGCCGTCAGAGGAGAGCCGCGTGTGTTTGTGACGACTCGACATCTTTATTTCCACCAGATGGCTTTTCGAGACGCGGCTGTCGTCGGTGCCGACGGACGCCTTCGCCAGCATGGTCAACATCTCCAGGATGTGAGTAGCCGTTCATCCGGGGGGATTATTCCCTTCAGGGCTGTCCGTACGCTCCGCTGTTCAAACTTGTCGTGTAATTCAATGTCAGAGTATCTAGAACACGCAAGTCAGAGCTCAAGGTTCAGACTCTACGTGACGAGCCTCGGTTCAGGCGAAGCCCTCTGAGGTCCTCCACCCTCTACGGGACGGGCCTCGATTTCGGAAGACCCGTCCCTGTGTGGAGATCAGAACCTGGTCGCGGGGCGGGGCGAGTAGATCATTCTAGAATATGAGGGGATTCTGTGAGTCTTCAATTGGATCAGGGCCGGGAACAATGAACTCCTTGTCTGTTGAGTACAGAGCTCGTGGTAGAACTCATTACCGGCAGACTTTTCAATTCGCCACCTGAAGTTCTCCAGACGTCCCGGGCGCCTGTACCTTTAAGAATAAAACTGAATATTCTTGCAAAGTACAGTGTCACTCAGAGATTCTTCATCATCAATTTCTTCAACCCACCTCCGGTCGACGAGAAGATACGACAAACTCAACCCGCCGGCCTCCTCTTCCTCCACCTGCTGCTGCTCCGTTAAGCCCCGCCCACCGGCTCCTCTCCGCCTCCCGCCCGACAGAAGACGTGCTCTCTGGTTAGCGTCACCGCGCCTCCTAATCACAGCTGGAAGCGCTAATGCGTTCCTCCAATAGGAATGTTGGTGTTCCGACCGCGGCGTCCCGGCACCGCCCGGCTGCTCCAGCAGGGCGTCTGGTGTGTGTGTGTGTAGAGCTGGAAATACACACTCCATCTCCAGCGCTGAGGCTGGCGTCCGAGTCGTGCACGAAGCAGAGGAGGAGAGGATGAGTCCAGAGACCACGCCGGTCAGATTATTATGAGTAACATGTGGAAACGGAACCCGGGTCTATCAGAACCGCCTCAGGCGGAGCGAGGGATGAACAGTTTATTTAAAGAGCGTTCTCGTTACCGAGGAATAACAGCTGGTAGCAGAGTGGCTGATGGTAATGTATATGCGGGGAGCATACCTGGAAAATTACCCCTGAGTTTGGAGGCTTTAGGCAGGGGGGGGGGGGTGATGAATTGAGGAAACCACTGCAGGCGTTCGGATCACTACCTCCTCTCTGAGCACGTCTGCGGCGCCTTCATTCTCACACGGGAAGCAGATGCTGAGAAGTGTGTGATTCTGCTCATGAAGCCGTGTCCTCAGGTTCTGTTGTGTTTCTGGTAGATACATCTCCGTGGACGTGGTGCTGCAGAGGCTGGAGAGGCACGCCTTCCACAGCCTGCAGAGCATCACCCACATGTGAGTGGAACCAACACTTCATGGACCTTATTGAACCAGGGTTCTCTAAGGAACCATGTCCTTAAGTAGTTCTCCAAAGGACTTATCAAGGTGCCTCAAAGAACCATAAACATATTTATTTAAGGCACCATATATGTTTCCTCAAAGAACCTTTCAAACCAGGGTTCTCTAAAGAACCATTTCCTTAACCCTCCTGTTATGTTGCGGGTCAAATTGACCCGTTTCAAAGTTTGAAAATCTAGGAAAAATACTTCTAAGTACTTTTTCTGTATAAAACTTCTGCTGCTTACCTTATTTAGTGTAATCAACGTAAAAAAAAATACTAAAAAAATATCATGTATTTGCAACCCCCCCCTGCAGGTTTATATAACAGAGATGATGTTCCCGGGTCAATTTGACCCCTATGGAAAGTGAAGGCTAAAAGTCACCAAAAGAGTCACGTTTAGACTATTTCTTTCTTTGTAAATGTAGGCAGTCTTTCTTACTCCCTCCACCAAGTTTCAACACACACACACACACACACACACTAACACCACAGAACACCAACACACACACACACTTTACAGACCATGTTTATCATCTCTAACTTTCCCCTAAATACACCTTTATTGGACATGGGACACTAATGTGAGGGTTTCTTTCATGTCTCAACTAATAAATATGTAGTATAGTACTTCTAATATACTGTCTGTCTGACTGGGAGAGACACACACCCTGTCTCATCCCAATCTCAGACCCACACACATTCTCTTTCTAACGACCGCACCTGTCGAAATACAGATACTATTTTGACGGGAACCTTATTTTTTCCTGCGTGAAAACTCCACCACACGTATCAGGGAGGGCCAAACATACAAAATGGTTGCTGAGAAGTCCTACAACATTACACTCTGCAGATACATACGACTGCACCAAGAGATGACTGTGCTGGCCTTTGGTCATCTTTTATCATATAATTTATGCATCTTAACACTAAAAATAAACATAACTAACGTTTACTTTCAATACAAATCCTTTATGACTCATTTGGCTTGTTTTCTAGGGGGCGGGTCATTATGACCCTGAACAGCACAGGTGTCTCATCTTTATTTATCTACATCACCCCATGAAAAAAAAAAACTTACAAAATGCAAATAAAATTTAGGAGAAAATACATGTTATGGTAGACTAATGCAATTTAGATTTCGATTTTTTCAATGTACCTAAAAAATAGTTTGAACATGTATTTTTCATTAAAAACGAGTGAGTGATCCTGATTGAACTCTGATCTATGGAGGGGTGAATAACTCAATTCCACTAAACTGATTTAATTGTTAGTAATGTTGTTGGTGATGAGGTACAAACTATAGTTTTTAGAATGTTTTGGTTTCTGATCACTTTTGGATGATTCAACATTAACCGGGTCAAATTGACCCGGGAACATCACGGCTGTAAGTAAGAAACGAACATAACAGGAGGGTTAAATAGTTCTCCAAAGAACTATATCTGGATCCGACTATATCTGGATTAAAACACAGATTAGCACTTCAGTGGCACTTAGATAGCACTTACTTATGGTACTTTTGTAGTTCGACTATGTTGAGGAAATGTTACTTCCTGTATTCTTGTTGTTCTTAGTTTGTACTCTAGGTTGAAATGCACTTATTGTAAGTCGCTTTGGATAAAAGCGTCTGCTAAATGACATGTAATGTAATGTAATGTAACTGTAAACAGATTTCTTTAAGGCACCATATATGGTTCCTCAAAGAACCTTTCAAACCAGGGTTCTCTAAAGAACCATTTCGTTAAATAGTTCTCCAAAGAACCTATAAAGGTGCCTCAAAGAACCATAAACATATTTCTGTAAGGCACCATATATGGTTCATCAAAGAACCTTTCAAACCAGCGATCTTTAAGGTTCCTCAAATGAAAAGGGTTCTCCAGTAGGCGATGATTCTTCGTAGAATCACAATGCCTTTAAAGAACCTTTAGAGAACCTTTATGGTTCTGGGTGTCGGAGCGTTTTCAGGACACGAGTTTTTTGTGTTCCAGAGAGTTGCGCAACGCAAAGAGTCTGCGCTCCATCGACCCAGAAGCCTTCCAGAACCTCCCAAACCTCAAGTACTTGTGAGTAGTTTTCACTTTAACTCGTCCGCCGCTGGTCCTTGAACGCATCGTGTTCACCTCGTTATATTCATGAAGACGGGGGGTTATATTTAAAGTCTGTCTGGCCGTCATGTAGAGGTCGTGACCTGTTCCCAGCCGTGTGGGCGGCAGTGAGTCACGCTGTGGTCCAGGTCCAGCTCTGGTTCTGGGTCCTAGAGGACCACCAGACGACTGCCTGGTGTCACGTGACGCTTCCCCAAAGACACGGTGATGAGTACAAGATGTTACGCAACTCAGATCTTAAGGAACTTTATCCTCATGATACCTTTATATAGGAGGCAGGTACCACACACCTGGTGTGTAGTCTCTGTGTGTAGTTGTGTAGTCCTGACTGTCTCCTCCTCTCAGGGGGCTCTTCAACACCGGTCTCTCTCTCTTCCCCGACCTGAGCAACATTCACTCCAACGACCTGAACTTCATCCTGTAAGTTATCACAACCTCATCGTGATGTTGTTGATGTTTGGAATGCAACGTCAACAACAACGTTTGGAACACAACTCTAATTTAACTCACACGACGTCGTCTCCTCTGCAGGGAGCTGGTGGATCATCCCTTCATCACGGAGGTCCCAGCCAACGCCTTCAGGGGCGTGACCAGCAACACGCTGACGGTGTAAGACACGTGTGGACGTGACGCGTGTGGACGTGACGCGTGTGGACGTGACGCGTGTGGACGTGACGCGTGTGGACGTGACGCGTGTGGACGTGACGCGTGGCAGCGTGTGGACGTGACTCGTGTGGACGTGACTCGTGTGGACGTGACTCGTGTGGACGTGACTCGTGTGGACGTGACTCGTGTGGACGTGACTCGTGTGGACGTGACGCGTGTGGACGTGGCCAGCGTGTGGGCGTGGCAGCGTGTGGGCGTGAGCGTGTGGACGTGACGTCGTGTGGGCGTGGCAGCGTGTGGACGTGACTTCGTGTGGGCGTGACGCGTGCGGGCGTGACTCGTGTGGGCGTGGCGTGTGGGCGTGACTCGTGTGGGCGTGGCGTGTGGGCGCGTGGCGGCGTGTGGGCGTGGCGTGTGGGCGTGACTCGTGTATGGACGTGGCAGCGTGTGGGCGTGACGCGTGTGGGCGTGGCAGCGTGTGGGCGTGGCGCTGTGGACGTGACGCGTGTGGACGTGACACGTGTGGGCGTGACGCGTGTGGACGTGACTCGTGTGGACGTGACGCGTGTGGACGTGACGCGTGGGCGTGACACGTGTGGGCGTAACGGCGTGTGGGCGTGACGCGTGTGGACGTGACGCGTGTGGACGTGACTCGTGTGGACGTGACGCGTGTGGACGTGACGCGTGTGGACGTGACTCGTGTGGACGTGACTCGTGTGGACGTGACGCGTGTGGACGTGACGCGTGTGGACGTGACTCGTGTGGACGTGACGCGTGTGGACGTGACTCGTGTGGACGTGACGCGTGTGGATAACCCAGCGTGTGGGCGTGACGCGTGTGGGCGTGACTTCGTGTGGGCGTGACGCGTGTGGGCGTGGCGCGTGTGGACGGCGTGACTCGTGTGGACGTGGCGTGTGGGCGTGGCGGACGTGTGGGCGTGACGCGTGTGGGCGTGGCGGCGTGTGGGCGTGACTTCGTGTGGGCGTGGCTGTGGGCGTGTGGACATGACGCGTGTGGGCGTGGACGTGACGCGTGTGGACGTGACGCGTGTGGACGTGACGCGTGTGGACGTGACGCGTGTGGACGTGACTCGTGTGGACGTGACTCGTGTGGACGTGACGCGTGTGGACGTGACGCGTGTGGACGTGACTCCTGTGGACGGGACTCGTGTGGGCGTGGGCGTGGACGGACGTGTGGGCGTGACGCGTGTGGACGTGACGCGGTGGACGTGGCGTGACGTGTGGGCGTGGCAGCGTGAGGTCGTGACGCGTGTGGACGTGACGTGTGGGCGTGGCGGTGTGGACGTGGCGTGTGGGCGTGGACGCGCGTGGACGTGACGCGTGGACGCGTGTGGGCGTGGCAGCGTGTGGGCGTGACTTCGTGTGGGCGTGGACGCGTGTGACTGGCGTGGACGTGACGTGTGGGCGTGACGCGTGTGGACGTGACTCGTGTGGGCGTGCGGGACGCGTGTGGGCGTGACGCGTGTGGGACGCGTGCGCGTGTGGACGTGACTCGTGTGGACGTGACGCAGCGTGTGGGCGTGACGTGACGTGGGCGTGGACGGCGTGTGGGCGTGACTCGTGTGGGCGTGACGTGTGGACGGGCGTGGACGTGTGGGACGTGACGCGTGGACGGACGGCGTGGACGTGACGTGTGGGCGTGACGCGTGTGGGCGTGACTTCGTGACGGGCGTGGACGCGTGTGGGCGTGACTGTGTGGACGTGACGCGTGTGTGGTGGACGGCGTGTGGGCGTGGCAGCGTGTGGACGTGACGCGTGTGGGCGTGCCGCGTGTGGGCGTGACTCGTGGGCGTGGGCGTGTGGGCGTGACGCGGTGGACGGACGTGTGGACGTGGACTCGTGTGGGCGTGACTTCGTGTGGGCGTGGCGTGTGTGGGCGTGACTCGGTGTGGGCGTGACTCGTGTGGACGTGACTCGTGTGGACGTGACGCGTGTGGACGTGACTCGTGTGGACGTGACGCGTGTGGACGTGACGCGTGTGGATATGACACATACATGAACATGTAGACGTGCAGACATGACACCACAGGAGTCACCAACACATGGGACATGTGTTCACTGAATCTAAAGATGCACATGATGACCTCTGACCTCTGCTTCAGGATGATGTATGGGAACGGCTTCAGGGAGATCCAGCACCACGCCTTCAACGGGACCCGGCTGGATCAGGTGTAGGTGCTTCACCTGAACTCTGAGGAGATTGATGCTGCTCATATCTTTACGCTCAACATGGAAGCCCAATGCTGAGACCCCGATGACCCGATGACCTCGCATGGTCTCCTGTCGTTGCTGAATGAATGGCTGAGTGACGTGTGGCTGCGCTGCAGTGTGTGTGTGTGTGGCATCGTTCAGCATGCAGGGTCAACGGAGCTGGACGACTCCACCGGTCCTCAGTCGGGTGTGTTTGTCCCTCCTGGGCTGCCGTAGAGACGGACGGCTCGTTGTTGTCTTCAGGGGACGGGTTTTCAAAAGTTTGAATCTGGATCAAACTGATCCAGATTTGGAAATCTCTTTTTCTGCTATCCAGGGTCACGTAATCCATCTAATTTTCATGCTGGTTTTTCAAAGCAATGCGGGATTGGATTACTCTTCTCCGGATTCAAACTGTTCAGGATTACCAAATCTGGATTACCTGTGGTCTAAATGGGATCACAATGCAGCTCTGTGAAGAACAGTGTGGGCTCACTCCAATATGCTTCATTTGAACAGGAAGTAGACTGAACGGAACAGCAGACCAACAATAGAAACACACCTCCATTGTCCATTTCAGATCATCTGAGACATACAACAAATAAATAAATACATACTTTACTCACAAATATATGATGGATATATCCGTCCTTCTGTCAGAATGAGACCGACTGGACGACCAATCAGAGATGCGATTGTTAGACACTATTCTTGATAAGTCCATGACTGATGATTGTGTCGGTGTGATTAATGTTTAATGAACAAAGACAGTTTGGGGGATTCATTTATGGGGCCGAAATATTTATAATTTATACATTGCTGTAGTGAAAGGTTGCTGTCCTACATAGCTACTCTATGTCCTCGGAGACATCAGTTCACGGGACGCAGCGCTTCCTCTCCTCTCGGAGGGACATGTTTTCTTCTTGTCGTCCTGAATCGTGTCCGTTCAGGATATGATGATGTTAATCTCCTGTGTTACAACACACACACACACACCCCGGGTCCTTAATCAAGCCGTCGGGCCGTGACCTGAGTCTTTTCACTCAGGCGTTTGTGTTGGCGCCCGATGTTCTCTGAGGGGAGCGCTGATCCCAGAGCAGCCGGGCCAAGACCGACACGCCCTCACGGGTACATCACTGACGGTGTAGTGAGGCTCCAGGGTGACGTGTAGTGAGGCTCCAGGGTGATGGTGTAGTGAGGCTCCAGGGTGACGTGTAGTGAGGCTGCAGGGTGACGGTGTAGTGAGGCTCCAGGGTGACGTGTAGTGAGGCTGCAGGGTGACGGTGTAGTGAGGCTCCAGGGTGACGTGTAGTGAGGCTCCAGGGTGACGGTGTAGTGAGGCTCCAGGGTGACGTGTAGTGAGGCTCCAGGGTGATGGTGTAGTGAGGCTCCAGGGTGACGTGTAGTGAGGCTCCAGGGTGACTGTGTAGTGAGGCTGCAGGCTGACGGTGTAGTGAGGCTGCAGGGTGACGGTGTAGTGAGGCTCCAGGGTGATGGTGTAGTGAGGCTCCAGGGTGACGTGTAGTGAGGCTCCAGGGTGATGGTGTAGTGAGGCTGCAGGCTGACGGTGTAGTGAGGCTCCAGGGTGATGGTGTAGTGAGGCTCCAGGGTGACGGTGTAGTGAGGCTCCATGGTGATGGTGTAGTGAGGCTGCAGGGTGACGGTGTAGTGAGGCTCCAGGGTGATGGTGTAGTGAGGCTCCAGGGTGATGGTGTAGTGAGGCTGCAGGGTGACGGTGTAGTGAGGCTGCAGGGTGACGGTGTAGTGAGGCTCCAGGGTGACGTGTAGTGAGGCTCCAGGGTGATGGTGTAGTGAGGCTGCAGGGTGACGGTGTAGTGAGGCTCCAGGGTGACTGTGTAGTGAGGCTGCAGGGTGATGGTGTAGTGAGGCTGCAGGGTGACGGTGTAGTGAGGCTCCAGGGTGACGGTGTAGTGAGGCTGCAGGGTGACGGTGTAGTGAGGCTGCAGGGTGACGGTGTAGTGAGGCTCCAGGGTGACGGTGTAGTGAGGCTGCAGGGTGACGGTGTAGTGAGGCTCCAGGGTGACTGTGTAGTGAGGCTGCAGGCTGATGGTGTAGTGAGGCTCCAGGGTGATGGTGTAGTGAGGCTGCAGGGTGACGTGTAGTGAGGCTGCAGGCTGACGGTGTAGTGAGGCTGCAGGGTGACGGTGTAGTGAGGCTCCAGGGTGACAGTGTAGTGAGGCTCCAGGGTGACGGTGTAGTGAGGCTCCAGGGTGACGGTGTAGTGAGGCTGCAGGGTGACGGTGTAGTGAGGCTCCAGGGTGACGGTGTAGTGAGGCTCCAGGGTGACGGTGTAGTGAGGCTGAAGGGTGACGGTGTAGTGAGGCTGCAGGGTGACGGTGTAATGAGGCTGCAGGTGACGGTGTAGATAACAGGACCGAGCCGTGACGGAGCTCGGGGGAATATTCCGCCATGCCTAATATTTCATGATAAATATTCTCCTCCGTCAGCCTGATGGAAATGAGAAGGAGTTCTTTTTACTAATAAACTTAAATGTGTGCTTTCCTGTCCAGAGACCTTCACAGGAACAGGTACCTGACCACGATGGATGACCAGGCGTTTGCGGGCGCCGTCAGCGGCCCCATGCTGCTGTGAGTACCTGACCCCTCACAGGAGACCAGAGGTCACGCTCACTTATCAGCTGCTGTGATCGTGCTTTACAGTTTTTATCTTCCTGTTATGAGCACGGAAAAATAATAACAACCTGCTGTCTAATCTTTAAAAGAGTAACCACACAACTACATGATATGAAACACATCAACGCTGGAATGATGAACAGAATATCTCATCTACAGTTGTTGTGAGACTCAATCTGTGGTTTTAAATCAGCCCGAGGAGCCTGAGGTCAGATCTGAGGGAGAAACGAACTTTGAGGATCCAAGTCATGAAATAAAATAATTGTAGCGGCGTTCCGTCGTTGTTTTCTTAATCCGCTAAAGAGCTGCAGACACAGTGAGTTTCCTCTCACGCGCATGACAGGAGACCGTTCATTTCCTTTTCTTTCAATTTGATTTTAAACAGCAAAACATGCTTTTATTTACACCTTCACGATTGATTTCAACAATTTCCTAATCCGTTCTTTGCCGACCGAAGGAGACGTGCCTGTGAGGGATAGCATGTCCTCAGAGTAACAACCATTCCCCCACAGCTGTGTCTGTGACCAGGACATCTGAAACGCATTGTGTGCAAAGCGTTGGAGCAGAAGCTTCCGACACTTCCTCGATACGTTCATTGTTTTTGCCGTTCTCCAGGTTTCTAATCCCGAGTCTCCATTTTAAAAGCGTTGGATTGCCAGAACCCTTTACCACGGCTCTCTGGTTGCTGTCATGGCTCTGATGCAGCCATTAAGGGTCTGGTGAGCTGAGTGGGTTTCGTGTGCAGGTCTTCCACTGAGGAACAGGTCCTGAATGAGTCACCTTCACAAGGTCATGAGTTAAACATCTGGGAATGACACAACCAGACAGACTCAGAGGCTTTACAGCCTTACTCAATGCGTCCCGCGAGAGGAACAACGAGCAGAGGTCAGGGAAGTGGGGAGAGCAGCTGGGACTAAAAGAGAACAATTGGGCTCTTAGTGAATATTAAATACTCTGGATTGTGTTTATTTTATTTTACTAAAATAATCGGCAGATGACTTAAAGGTGCAACGGGTTCAGAAACTAAAGAAAGCAAGATAAAATGTGGCCTCTACTTGGCCCTGTAAGGGGGAAGAGTGTCCTGATGATGGGATCACACACAGCGTTAGCAAGACGGTGGGACACAACGTGAGCGAGACTGTCGATCGGAACGTTAGCGAGACGGTCGATCGGAACATGAGCGAGACGGTCGATCGGAACGTTAGCGAGACGGTCGATCGGAACGTGAGCGAGACGGTCGATCGGAACGTGAGAGAGACGGTCGATCGGAACGTGAGCGAGACGGTCGATCGGAACGTTAGCGAGACTGTCGATCGGAACGTTAGCGAGACGGTCGATCGGAACGTTAGACGGTCGATCGGAACGTTAGCGAGACTGTCGATCGGAACGTTAGACGGTCGATCGGAATGTGAGCGAGACGGTCGATCGGAACGTGAGCGAGACAGTCGATCGGAACGTTAGACGGTCGATCGGAACGTTAGACGGTCGATCGGAACGTTAGACGGTCGATCGGGCGTGGCGAGACGGTCGTCGGGCGTTAGACGGTCGATCGGAATGTGAGCGAGACGGTCGATCGGGCGTTAGGCGGTCGATCGGAATGTGGCGGGCGGTCGATCGAACGTGGCGGGACGGTCGATCAAACGTTAGGCGGTCGATCGGGCGTTAGACGGTCGATCGGAACGTTAGACGGTCGATCGGAACGTGAGCGAGACGGTCGATCGGAACGTTAGACGGTCGATCGGAATGTGAGCGAGACGGTCGATCGGAACGTTAGCGAGACGGTCGATCGGAATGTGAGCGAGACGGTCGATCGGAACATTAGCGAGACTGTCGATCGGAACGTTAGCGAGACGGTCGATCGGAACGTTAGACGGTCGATCGGAATGTGAGCGAGACGGTCGATCGGAACGTTAGACGGTCGATCGGAACGTTAGCGAGACGGTCGATCGGAACGTTAGACGGTCGATCGGAACGTTAGCGAGACGGTCGATCGGAACGTTAGACGGTCGATCGGAACGTTAGACGGTCGATCGGAACGTTAGCGAGATGGTCGATCGGAACATGAGCGAGACGGTCGATCGGAACGTGAGCGAGACGGTCGATCAGAACGTTAGACGGTCGATCGGAACGTTAGCCGGTCGATCGGAACGTGAGCGAGACGGTCGATCGGAACGTGAGCGAGACGGTCGATCGGAACGTTAGACGGTCGATCGGAACGTTAGACGGTCGATCGGAACGTTAGCGAGACGGTCGATCGGAACGTGAGCGAGACGGTCGATCGGAACGTTAGCGAGACGGTCGATCGGAACGTTAGCGAGACGGTCGATCGGAACATGAGCGAGACTGTCGATCGGAACGTTAGCGAGGCGGTCGATCGGGCGTGGCGGGCGGTCGATCGGGCGTTAGACGGTCGATCGGGCGTTAGGCGGTCGATCGGAATGTGGCGAGACGGTCGATCGGGCGTTAGACGGTCGATCGGAACGTTAGCGAGACGGTCGATCGGAACGTTAGACGTTCGATCGGAACGTTAGACGGTCGATCGGAACGTTAGCGAGACGGTCGATCGGAACGTGAGCGAGACGGTCGATCGGAACGTTAGCGAGACGGTCGATCGGAACGTTAGACGTTCGATCGGAACGTTAGACGGTCGATCGGGCGTTAGGCGGTCGATCGGGCGTTAGCGAGCGGTCGATCGGGCGTGGCGGGCGGTCGTCGGGCGTTAGCGAGGCGGTCGATCGGGCGTGGCGGGCGGTCGTCGGGCGTTGACGGTCGATCGGAATGTGAGCGAGACGGTCGATCGGGCGTTAGAGACGGTCGATCGGGCGTTAGACGGTCGATCGGAACGTGAGCGAGACGGTCGATCGGAACGTTAGACGGTCGATCGGAACGTGAGCGAGACGGTCGATCGGAACGTTAGACGGTCGATCGGAATGTGAGCGAGACGGTCGATCGGAACGTGAGCGAGATGGTCGATCTCCTGCAGGTCTCTGTCCCAATGAGGTTGAGCTGGCTTTGGCATGAGAGCAGAGTGCAAGAAATACCACTTGTAATAGTTTAAAGATCATGAAGGACGGAGGAGCTTACTCGAGGAACCAGACGAAGGCTGTTGTTTAGGCACACATAGCATCAATATTGGCAAAAAAACAACTTTTAAGAACCCTAAATGGGGTTGTGATGCAATAATGGTCTTTGGAAGTGACTTCTTTCCTTTCATGACCACTCTGCCTATAACGTATATTGTAATGCCCCTACTTGTATCCTCTTAAATTCTTTCCTTCCCTTTCTCCTCAAAGAGACGTGTCCCTCACAGCGATCACCTCCCTGCCGACCACAGGTGTTGCTTCTCTCCGGGAGCTGAAGGCTCGCGATGCCTGGGCCCTCAAGAAGCTACCACCCATCAAGACCTTCAAGCACCTCACCATCGCCAACCTCACCTACCCCAGCCACTGCTGCGGCTTCAAGAACCTCAAGAAAAAACGAGGGTGAGATTACGTCAATTCTTCTCCTTTTTATGTTCACCGTATGTACTTAGAGGAGGAGAAAGGTCACAGGAAACGTGTCCACAGGGTTTGAGAGACCAACGGAGTCCCAGAGAGTCCTCTCGTGTTTGTGTGTATTCGGATTATCTCCCATAGTGACTTGTACGGTGTGGATCTTGGCAAAGCAAGTGTAATTGTAGAGCACATTTCAACAAGCCGATTCAAAGTGCTTCACATAAAACCATGAAAAGCATCAAAACATAGAAAACAAGATTTAAAAACATTGATAAACACAAGAACATTCTTTTAAAAACTGTCAAAAAGCATAAATAGAATAAAAGTTGGATTGCAGTTAAAGAAATAGAATGCAGTAATGAGATGTAGACATTGATTGATATCCTTGAATCTGGTTCAATTCAAGGAAACAGCAAACAGAAAAGTCTTCAATCTGGATGTAAAGGAGCTGAGGGTCTCTGAGGGTCTGTGAAGGTCTGTGAGGGTCTCTGAGGGTCTGTGAGGGTCTCTGGGGGTCTCTGAGGGTCTCTGAGGGTCTGTGAGGGTCTCTGAGGGTCTCTGGGGGTCTCTGAGGGTCTCAGCAGGAAGTTAATCAACTCTCTGACGTCTTCACCTTAAACTTCTTACAGCGCTGCCATAGTTAATGTCACTCATTGATGTTATTGTAGGAAAAAGGTTGAGCCAGACTAATAATGACTCTCCAAACAGGAAACACTTTTCTTCCACTGGATATATAAATGAAATGATGTGATTTGACACTTACTGTGAGTGAAGGTTGAAACCAGGCCTCCAGTGTTTCTTTATGAACTCAATCTGTACGTGTGTTTCAGCTTCCTGGAGTACCTCATCTGTAACCTGACTGCGTTCTACGACCAGCAGCACAAGCGTTCGGTCGGGCCCCTTGGCATCCCGTCCCTCCAGGGGGACGTCGTGGAGGAGTCGGTCCCAGACGAGGATCCAGATGACGGAAGCCACAAAGAGTCCCGAGACTGGAGGAGAGGTGACTTACATGGAAGCCTCCACTACCACACCTATTTTGGGGGCCAGCCAGATGAGGATGTGGGTTTTGGAGAGACCCTCAAGAACCCCCAGGAGGACACCAGCCAAGACTTTAACAGTCGGTACGATTATGTGGTGTGTGAGGAGGGGGAGGAGGTGGCATGTGCACCAGTGCCTGATGAGTTCAATCCTTGTGAGGACATAATGGGGTTTGGCTTCTTGCGAGTGTCCGTGTGGTTTGTGAGTCTGCTGGCGGTTCTGGGTAACGTGGTGGTGCTCCTGGTGCTGCTCACCAGCCACTACAAGCTCTCGGTCTCCCGCTTCCTCATGTGTCACCTGGCCTTTGCAGATCTGTGCATGGGGATCTATCTGCTGCTCATCGCCTCCGTAGACCTCCACACCCGAGCCGAGTACTTCAACCACGCCATCGACTGGCAGACGGGCCCCGGCTGTGGACTCGCGGGGTTCTTTACGGTCTTCGCAAGCGAGCTGTCGGTCTACACCTTAACGGTGATCACTCTGGAGAGGTGGTACGCCATCACCTTTGCTATGCGGCTGGATCGTAAGCTGCGTCTGCAGCACGCGGCGGCCGTGATGCTCGGCGGCTGGATCTTCTGCCTCCTGCTGGCGCTGCTGCCGCTGGTCGGGGTGAGCAGTTACCAGAAGGTCAGCATCTGTCTCCCGATGGACACCCAGTCCGCCGTGGCGCAGGTCTTCATCTTGTCAGTGCTGGTGCTCAACATCCTAGCCTTTCTGGTTATCTGCGCTTGCTACTTCAAGATCTACTGCACAGTGCACAACCCTCACTACCGCTCTGGATCCAAGGATACCAACATCGCCAAGCGCATGGCCGTCCTCATCTTCACGGACTTCTTGTGCATGGCGCCCATCTCCTTCTACGCCATGTCGGCCGCAATGGACCGGCCGCTCATCACCGTCTCCAACTCCAAGATTTTATTGGTGCTCTTCTACCCGCTCAACTCCTGCGCCAACCCGTTCCTCTATGCCATCTTCACCAAGGCTTTCCGGGGGGACATATTCATCCTCCTCAGTAAGGTGGGCCTCTGTCGGCAGCGAGCGCAGCTGTTCAGAGGCCAGACGGTGTCGTCGAAGGGCAGCAGCGCCGCATCTCAGAACCGTAAAGACAAGGACCGGGTTCAGAAAGGCCAGGAACAAGTGCCCATCTGCCTGAAGAAGTGCTCCGGGGGGACCGACCACCAAGCCGCCTGCCGGCCGACGGGGCCTGAAGAGAGCCGGAGCCTGAACACGTGAGCCCGACACCAGCTCCAGTACAGCAGGGCCGGTTCTGGGGGGAACGGGTCCGTTTGGATAGTTAACAGAAAGATCCGGTATTCTGTAACTGCTTCAGTTCGCAGGCCAACTTCAGCTGCTTTCACAATTCCGGCTGTGATGATTTTGGGGTTCCGGTTGTTGGATGATATCGAGTGTCCCTGAAACGTGAGCCTGACTTCATCTCTCACGGAGTCCTTTGTATCTGGAGCGAGAGGCTAACATCGTAAAGATAAGAACTCACACATACATACATCTTCAATTTAGTTGAGATCTTATTTCATTTCAAATCCCTGCTCAGTCTAGCATTGATATACAAGGACATATAACAGATTTGTATAAATACTTAATTTCCCTGTGATAAAATAATCTTTCTGAGGCGCCGTATTCATCCATGGTAATCGTTTTTAAGGACGGCCTGCTGGCTCAGTGCTGTTCACAGTGGGAAGTGAATCCAAAGAATAAGAAACACTGCATTTGTTCATGTCATATCAAAACCTCGACATATAATGGAAATGCACTATAGTGTTTGGTGATTTATGGATGAAAACAGGAACACACAGTTGGCGTCTATTTAGTCTTATTTTATTTAAAATCTTTTTGATTGATTTTTGCAAACACAGGAATGAAGAATAATGCCTCCCAGAAGTTGGGGTACATGGAACTTTACATTCAGTCGTTTGGAGGTTGTGTAACTGTGACTCACTGTCACTGTATATAAAGATTATTTAGTCTTTTAGCTGGAGACTGAACAGATATCGGCCGATATACCAGACTGACATTGGAAAGCAGTGTTTTTAAATGTCTTATATGTGGATGTATCACTTTGTTAGATTCATAAAGCATTTGTATACTTTTGTTGTTTGTGTCATTGTGAGTTTTTATTATAACATAACAAAATATTATACTTTCCCTTTTTTTAACGTTGATCCAGCAAAACTGTTCTGAGAGGTTCGTCCTCGTCTCCCGGGAGCACGAGGTCCAATTACAAGAAACACGTTGATTAGCAATTTTCTACAAATTGCAGACGGGTATGATAATCACAAAAATAGAGCGTCAAAGCCTCGTCTCCCCTCTGGAATGTCGTGGTGGTTTTTCTCGCACGATCGGGAAATTTTTCCATCCTCTTACGGAAACGCGTGACTTATGCAATCAGCGGAGATAGCTTTGACTTCGTAAAGCAAACACAGCTGAGACACGTGAGCGGAGCCGCTACGAGTTAACGGACACGCTCTGCCAATGGCAGCTTAACATCTGGTTAGCATTTCATCTGCTGGGTGACATTTTTTTTCAAGAAAATATACTGACTTCCAGGAAAGAGGGATCATACGAGACCTTTTTTAATTCAGCTTGCAAAGTCGTCGTGAAGTTATTTGACTGGACAGCTGGACCGCTTGTTTCAGTATTAAAGTAGAGCACATTCCCAACCCTCGACCACTCGTATGGATTCTAACAGTAAAGCAATGGAAGGAGTGGCTTCTGCTCAATGTTTCCCACAGCCTTGAGTCCATCTCCCCCTCACTCGTCCAGCAGCCCAGTGTGGACCCTTCACCCAGAGCTGGAGCATGACGGGCTGGCTGCGCTTGTGAGAGGCCTTCCTTCCCTTCCAGTTCATCAGAAGCCACGTTTCATACTTGTTTCGACAGTTTCCAGACATGCCCAGTTTGTTCATAATCAAAAACACTTCACATTTGCGTGGGTGAGTGCAAAGAGGCTGTAAATGCCTCTGAAACTACTCCTCAATTTAGGACGACAACATAACAGATTATATCGGAGAAACCAACGGACAGAAAGAGCAAAAAAAGACCCGATCGAGACTTGGACTGGATTTATTTTGACATTCTTCACGTAGCCGGTTCTCAGGCCAGCCTCATCATTCTTCGGCCGGTATTTCAAATAAACTCGTCCCCGAGCCGTTCCTCAAATAAGCAATGAAATACCAGATTATGTTGCTGAACTCAAACGCAGTGGGAAACGAAATCCTGAGATGGACTGAACAGAGAACTTGTGTTTTTTATCTTACGATTTAGAACAGCCTTGAGTCTTCAAGTGTCCATCCAGCTCTCGTTGCTGTGAAGATGAAACCTCTCCCTTCATGACGTCCATCCTCGAGTTACTCCATGGGCCAGTAGGCATGGACGGTCCTCTTGGAGAGTCAAGTTTCTCTCTTGAATGACGACTGGAGCGAACCACAGAGTTGAAGTCAGCGGAGACATTTGTCCTCGCGTTGTTCTGAAAGTGGTTCCACTCGTCAACCATAACCTCCAGAACAAGTTCTATATGTCTTACTGTCTTGGTTGTTATCAGAGCGTCACAGCCGGCCGTCGCGTGTGAGCTCGCCCCGCTGGTTAGCTCAGCAGTGTTGCTATGGAAGCGTAGCGCCCACCCTCCGAACCACTTATCCTGTTCGGGGTCACGGGGTCACGGGAGCCGATCCTAGCTGACCTCGGGCGAAGGCAGGGTTCAGCTGGACAGGGTTCACCTGGACAGGGTTCAGCTGGACAGGGTTCACCTGGACAGGTTTCAGCTGGACAGGGTTCACCTGGACAGGGTTCAGCTGGACAGGGTTCAGCTGGACAGGGTTCACCTGGACAGGGTTCAGCTGGACAGGGTTCACCTGGACAGGGTTCACCTGGACAGGGTTCAGCTGGACAGGGTTCACCTGGACAGGGTTCAGCTGGACAGGGTTCACCTGGACAGGTTTCAGCTGGACAGGGTTCACCTGGACAGGGTTCAGCTGGACAGGGTTCAGCTGGACAGGGTTCACCTGGACAGGGTTCAGCTGGACAGGGTTCACCTGGACAGGGTTCAGCTGGACAGGGTTCAGCTGGACAGGGTTCAGCTGGACAGGGTTCACCTGGACAGGGTTCACCTGGACAGGGTTCAGCTGGACAGGGTTCACCTGGACAGGGTTCAGCTGGACAGGGTTCACCTGGACAGGGTTCAGCTGGACAGGGTTCAGCTGGACAGGGTTCAGCTGGACAGGTCTCCAGGTTACCTCAGGGCGCGTATAGAGACAGACAACCAGTCACACCGACGGGACATTTAGAGTCCAACTAACCTGAGCTGCGTGTCTTTGGACTGTGGGAGGACGCCGGAGAACCGGAGGGAACCCCGGAGAACGTGCAGACTCCACACAGAAGGAAGGCCCAGGATCAAACCCGGGGCCTCTTGCTGGGAGGTGACAGTGCGAGCCACTCCACCACCGTGCAGCATGTTTGCAGTAGTTTATACAGTTAGCGATGTTAGCACCGTTAGCTAAGAGGCGCTGGCAGGCTGTCTCACAAAGGTCTCTTCTTCACTTAATGAACCTTTCCAAGCACAACCAATGGCAGCACAGCTGTCTGTGGGACTTGTTGTCGTCGTGCCCTGAAGGGATCAGGGTTCACAGACTGTGGAGGTGATGGTGTCCAGCGTCACGTCGACCTGAGCAGACAATGGATCCCACCTCTCGTGTCCAGCGCAGCGCGCGCTGCTTGCTGCTCTGCAGGCTTCAGCTCAGCCTCAGGCCAACGCTGGCCAGCTTGATTTACTCCTGATGAAACCAGCACCTCCGACTGTTACCATAGCATCCACTGAGCCCTCGAAACGTTTCAGATGTTACAGTTCACTTTTCACTGCTTGAGAAAAATGTACATTGAAATATAGAATTTGCAGCTAAATCAAAATTCTTTGTTTTATTATAATGCATTTAATACTTTGCTTATTTATTCACAGTGCTTGAACAAAGGCGATAAATCAGTCCGTGAATATAACATACATTTACAGTTCATCACAATTACTCCTCAGCATCGTGTCGGTTGGTTCATGGTTCAACGCTTCAACTCTGGGAGCAGTTTTGAAGTAGTTATCCCTGTAATCATTGTTATCCCCGTTAGCGCTGTTATCCCTGTTAACACCGTTAGCGCTGTAATCCCTGTTATCTCTGTTATCACTGTTAGCACTGTTATCTCTGTTAGTACTGTAATCCCTGTTCGCTCTGTTATCTCTGCTAGTACTGTTAGCGCTGTAATCCCTGTTATCTCTGTAATCACTGTTATTCCTGTTAGCACTGTTATCTCTGTTAGTAGGCCTACTGTTAGCAGGCCTACTGTTAGCTCTGTTATCTCTGCTAGTACTGTTAGCGCTGTAATCCCTGTTAGCGCTGTTATCTCTGCTAGTACTATTAGCGCTGTAATCCCTGTTAGCTCTGTTATCTCTGCTAGTACTGTTAGCGCTGTAATCC
Organism: Pseudoliparis swirei; assembly: GCF_029220125.1. NCBI lineage: Eukaryota > Metazoa > Chordata > Actinopteri > Perciformes > Liparidae > Pseudoliparis > Pseudoliparis swirei. The sequence goes on along the minus strand of NC_079399.1, from coordinate 22,988,545 downwards.
CTGTTAGCACTGTTATCTCTGTTAGCACTGTTATCTCTGTTAGCGCTGTAATCCCTGTTAGCACTGTTATCTCTGTTAGCACTGTTATCTCTGTTAGCGCTGTAATCCCTGTTAGCGCTGTTAGCACTGTTATCTCTGTTAGCACTGTTAGTACTGTTAGCGCTGTAATCCCTGTTAGTGCTGTTATCTCTGCTAGTACTATTAGCGCTGTAATGGGTGAGTGGGTGAGTGGGTAGCAGTTCCGTCTTTCAATCAGGGGGTTGGAGGTTCAATCCCCGCCCTAGTTGATGTGTCCTTGAGCAAGACACTTAACCCTGAGTTGCTCCCTGTAGCTGCGTCTACAGTGAATTAATGTAACAGTATTGTAAGTCGCTTTGGATAAAAGCGTCAGCCAAATGACATGTAATGTAATGTAATCCCTGTTAGCTCTGTTATCTCTGTTAGCACTGTTAGTACTGTTAGCGCTGTAATCCCTGTTAGTGCTGTTATCTCTGCTAGTACTATTAGCGCTGTTATCTCTGTTAGCACTGTTATCTCTGTTAGCACTGTTAGCGCTGTAATCCCTGTTAGCGCTGTTATCTCTGTTAGCACTGTTATCCCTGTTATCTCTGTTAGCACTGTTATCTCTGTTAGCATCTTAGCATTATCTGTTAGCACTGTTAGCTGTAATCCCTGTTATCGCTGTATCTCTGCTGTATTGTTAGCACTGTTAGCACTGTTACTGCAAGCCACCAGCTCAGCAGTCACCATGTTGAGAGCTGAAGAGGCGAACAAAATAACAATCTTATTTATTTAACACCTTTATGCATTTAAATCGTGGCCCTCGCGTTCTACTCCAGTGAGCCAACATGCCCGACACCAGAACCCCGAAGCTGAAGTAGCTGCACGGGATTCGACAATGGATGAACACCAGGGAAGAAGGAACCTCCATTAGCAGTGGATAGAGGCTCTTTGTTCCAGAGCTCCACAGGCGACGATCAACTCACCGTTCCACTGAAGCCGACACGCTCCGCTCTACCGTGCAGCCGATTGGCCGTCACTGTCAGTTAGGTGGTGAGCAGAGAAAGCCGTCAAGTCTCCGTCAGACATCTCCTGGGCCTCATTAGGAGCTCCATTCCACAGCCTCGTGGAGGTCTGAGTGGCCAGGAGTAGCAACTGGGCCCACTGCACCAGCTGCAGCCAGGGAGACGTTGTTCCTCCAGGACAGAGCGAGTCTTTGTGCAGCGTGATGTGCCCCAGAGGTGACGGCTCGTCTCAAATCCACTTATAATCAAGGGCAGAAATCTCCACGTAGTTTTGGATTCAGCTTTAATCCGGGCAGCACCACACCTTTACCTCAGAACCAACCACAAGAACATACACGGGGGATTTGCTGAGGAATCAGAGGCAAGGAGAACGCCCAGCGCTGAACCGACAGCATCCAGACGCTGGATTACACGGCTCTGGAGGGGAATTGAAGACAGATTCTGGGGCTCACAAGTCCATGTAGCACTAGATGTAGTAAGGAAGTGATTTAGGACCAGGGCTCCCTAAGAGACACAACTTAAATAGTTAAATAAAAGCAAAGTGATTGAAATGGCTAAAGGATGAATTGCAACAATATTAGAATGCAAAGAATTGTTATAATATTATCTCAAGGTAACAGGTGAATTGTTATAATATTATCTAGGTAACAGATGAATTGTTATAATATCTAAAGGTAACGGATGCATTTTTATTATATTATCGAGTTAACAGATGAATTGTTATATTTGATAAAGGTAACGGATGAATTGTTACAATATTAAAATGCAAAGAATTGTTATATTATCTAAAGGTAACGGATGAATTGTTATAATATTATCTGAAGGTAACGGATGAATTGTTATCATATTATCTAGGTCAGTGGTCCCCAAACTTTTTTGAGCCACGGACCGGTTCCGTGTCAGAAATTATTTTCACGGACCGGCAATATAAATGACGTAATACATATGACGTCATACAATTATACGAAGGACATAAACAACTCCTCATGACGCCGAGTGTGAGCCGTGCTTGTTGACCTGCAACGAGCCGCTGATGGGTGTTTGGCTCCTAACAGAGTTCTGGTCGCTGTCATTAGAACAGGCAGAGGACTCGATTCACCGGGTGGGTTTGTTTACAAATGGGTTGCAGGTCCATTCTTTTGCGGTCAGGTGTTTTGTGGTTGAAGTTCAGCTCAAACTCTTTTAAAAGCCTCTTCCACCGGTCAACGCCTGAAACATGTAGAATATTCCGCTGTTCACCGCCCACAGCAGCGACTTCAGCCAACGGCCAACTTGAAAGTTGTCATTTCCCTGAAGTGAATTCATTGAGCAGGTTGAATATGTTTGAAGATTCTTTGTCAACTGCCAGCAGAGGGTTCATCGTGAGACTCGCCTGCAGCGATAAACCAGAACTTTAAGACTCCTGAACGCGGCTCAGACACACGGGTGTATCCGGTCCTTTTTCAAAATAATATATTTTTCCGACTGATAAAAAAAAAAAAAATCTGTTAGGATGAATTGTTATAATATTATCTAAAGGTAACAGATGAATTGTTATAATATTATCTAAAGGTAACAGATGCATTTTTATTATATTATCGAGTTAACAGATGAATTGTTATAATATTTGATAAAGGTAACGGATGAATTGTTATAATATTATCTGAAGGTAACGGATGAATTGTTATAATATTATCTGAAGGTAACGGATGAATTGTTATTATATTATCTGAAGGTAACGGATGAATTGTTATAATATTATCTAAAGGTAACATGAATTGTTATAATATTATCTAAAGGTAACGGATGAATTGTTATATTATCTGAAGGTAACGGATGAATTGTTATCATATTATCTAAAGGTAACATGAATTGTTATAATATTATCTAAAGGTAACGGATGAATTGTTATATTATCTAAAGGTAACAGATGAATTGTTATAATATTATCTGAAGGTAACGGATGAATTGTTATATTATCTGAAGGTAACGGATGAATTGTTATAATATTATCTAAAGGTAACAGATGAATTGTTATAATATTATCTGAAGGTAACGGATGAATTGTTATAATATTATCTAAAGGTAACGGATGAATTGTTATAATATTATCTGAAGGTAACGAATGAAATGTTATAATATTATCTAAAGGTAACGGATGAATTGTTATAATATTATCTGAAGGTAACGGATGAATTGTTATAATATTATCTGAAGGTAACGGATGAATTGTTATAATATTATCTAAAGGTAACGGATGAATTGTTATAATATTATCTGAAGGTAACGGATGAATTGTTATAATATTATCTGAAGTTAACGGATGAATTGTTATAATATTATCTAAAGGTAACAGATGAATTGTTATAATATTATCTAAAGGTAACAGATGAATTGTTATAATATTATCTGAAGGTAACGGATGAATTGTTATATTTTATAAAGGTAACTGATGAATTGTTATATTTTATAAAGGTAACAGGTAAATTGTTATATTATTTTCTAAAGGTAACAGGTGAATTGTTATAATATTATCTAAAGGTAACAGATGAATTGTTATAATATTATCTAAAGGTAACAGATGCATTTTTATTATATTATCGAGTTAACAGATGAATTGTTATAATATTTGATAAAGGTAACGGATGAATTGTTACAATTTTAAAATGCAAAGAATTGTTATATTTTCTATAGGTAACGGATGAATTGTTATAATATTATCTGAGGTAACGGATGAATTGTTATAATATTATCTGAAGGTAACGGATGAATTGTTATAATATTATCTGAAGGTAACGGATGAATTGTTATTATATTATCTGAAGGTAACGGATGAATTGTTATAATATTATCTAAAGGTAACATGAATTGTTATATTATCTGAAGGTAACGGATGAATTGTTATCATATTATCTAAAGGTAACAGATGAATTGTTATAATATTATCTGAAGGTAACGGATGAATTGTTACATTATCTGAAGATGGATGGTGTTATAATATTATCTGAAGGTAACGGATGAATTGTTATAATATTATCTAAAGGTAACAGATGAATTGTTATAATATTATCTAAAGGTAACAGATCTATTGTTATAACATTATCTAAAGGTAATGAATGAATTGTTATAATATTAATTAAAGGTAATGAATTAATTGTTATAATATTATCTAAAGGTAATGAATGAATTGTTATAATATTATCTAAAGGTAATGAATGAATTGTTATAATATTATCTAAAGGTAATGAATGAATTGTTATAATATTATCTAAAGGTAATGAATGAATTGTTATATTAATTAACGGTAATGAATGAACTGTTATAATATTATCTAACGGTAATGAATATATTAATGAATGAACTGTTATAATATTATCTAACGGTAATGAATGAATTGTTATATTAATTAAAGGTAATTAATGAATTGTTATAATATTATCTAACGGTAACGGATGATCTATAACAGAAGTTTGAACAAACAGAAAACATTGTGAAAGCAGAGAAGCAGTTTTTAATAGACATCCTTTTCATAGCCTCATCTAGTCGATATTAAAAAAAATTAAAACACTTTTAAAAAGGCACACGCAACATCCAACAGGGAGGAATACAAATAACTCAGCAGTTTAATTTGAGACTAATAAGCCCAGCGAGCTCCTGAACGCTGCCGTCGGCCTTCAGCTTCTCCCGGACACGTGGAGCCCGGCTGCTGATCGGTTGTTGTGGAAGTGTAAAGTGTCTTTAGGAGCCGCTTTGAGTTCAGTGACCATGAACCATTAACAGATGCAGACAATTACTTAATCTGTGTGAAGAGAGATCTCAAATAAACATGATTGTATTCCCATGAGATTATTTTAAATGTGTTCTCGTTGTCACTCGTCACCGTGACGTGGTGTTAATAAAGTTTATTTCTAAACACACCGTACAGCCAACCACTGACCAGATTGACACGAGTCAAAAAACCACATACTTTATTTCAAATTGCTGCAACAGGGGCACTAAAAACAAACTGCAGAGCAACACACAGCCCCCCCCCCCCAGTTCAACTCGCTTCAATAGAAAATATTCTCATTTAAAAGTCATGAATAAAATGAAGGCGAGCGCATGGTGGACACGTGGACCGCGGCGTGATGAAGCTCCGCCCCAACAGAAGAAAAGGAACACTTAGTCGATAAGAGCACAGTTTGGTGCGGCTTTCCAACCTTTCAAAAAAGAGAACATTTTGAATTTTTCAGGAATAAATAAAAATAACAAAAAGGACGTCACCCAACAAAAACAAAAAAAGGGAGGAAAAATAAATCCTAAACTATGTGACCGTTTCTACTGAGACACGTTGAGATTATGGGTGTGCAAAAAAAAAAAAGACAAAGCGGTGACAACACGCATCAACATCCACACACACACACACACACACACACACGCACACGCACACGCACACGCCTGTACAGTCAGGTGTCACTCGCTCTCACACCCGCCGTGGCTCTGGACCCACTCGACCGGCTCCGCGACGCATCCATAAACTGACAGTGCAAATCTTCAGACGGCTGGAACTGAAACGACACGACAGAACCACCGCCACACACGTTGTACATTTCTTTAAATTAATTCAGTGTTGGGTCTGCTCCTCCTTTGTGAGTGAAGGATGAAGATGGAATAACTGTATAGATTTGAAAAGGCTTCGTTAGATTAAAATAATGCCTTTATGCGACTATTAGTTATTCTAGGATGAATGTCGTTGTAACCTTCTTTTCTTTACCCTTCATGGAACACATTCAAAAGAAGAAGTTTAAAACAATAACTACATAAAACCCTCTGCAGCACCGAGGTCATGAACAGGAATTGAGACAGAATCACGATCCAAGAGCAAAGATTCAGAGGCAGGAGTCGACTCTGGCCGCTCGGAACGAGGCAGAAGTCTCGACCGGTGGACTTAAACGTCGCCGCGAGTCAATCCGGTCGAGCAACGGCGGCGCGGCGTGAAGGTGGTTCTCATCTACGGGGTTATAACGAATGACCTCTGACCCTCCTGGGGAGGTCAGGTCACCCTGGTCCAGGACATCTGTATGATGTGAAATGCTTACTTTCCATTGCGGGTGAACTCTCGCAGGAGGCAGGAGAACCAGCGGAAGAACCACGGGCTCCTCCCCGAGGCCGCTCCTCCGGCGGAGAACCACGCTCGGCGGGGGCTCAAGTTCTCAGGAGGATGTTGAAATGTCTGTTAACCCGGCGGAGAGCAGCATGCTAGAGTTGCTGTGGCGCTCGGGAGGAGACCGCTCCGTCTTCACCATTCGGCATCCCCAATGGCTTTGGAGAACACGCTCCACGAGAGACGCTCACACAGGCGGAGATCACGCCTCCACCCGGCGGAGGACCGCTCCACCCGGCCGGAGAACACGCTCCACCCGAGCGGACACGCTCCACCCGACGGAGGACACGCTCCACCCGACGGAGGACACGCTCCACCCGACGGAGGACACGCTCCACCCGACGGAGGACACGCTCCACCCGACGGAGGACACGCTCCCACCAGCGGAGACCGCTCCACCGCGGAGGAGACGCTCCACCCGGCGGAGGACACGCTCCACCCGGCGGAGGACACGCTCCACCGGCGGGACCGGAGGACACGCTCCACCCGACGGAGGACACGCTCCACCCGACGGAGGACACGCTCCACCCGACGGAGGACACGCTCCCACCCGACGGAGGACACGCTCCACCCGACGGAGGACACGCTCCACCCGAGGAGGACACGCTCCACCCGACGGAGGACACGCTCCACCCGACGGAGGACACGCTCCACCCGACGGAGGACACGCTCCACCCGAGGAGACACGCTCCACCCGGCGGAGACGCTCCACCCGGCGGAGGACACGCCCACCTGAAGGAGACCGCTCCAGCTGAAGGAGGACACGCTCCACCCGGCGGAGGACACGCCCACCTGACGGAGGACACGCTCCACCCGCGGAGACACGCTCCACCCGCGGAGGACACGCTCCACCCGGCGGAGGACACGCTCCACCCGACGGAGGACACGCTCCACGTGACGGAGACCGCTCACCCGGCGGAGACACGCTCCACCCGGCGGAGGACACGCTCCACCCGGCGGAGGACACGCTCCACCCGGCCGAGGACACGCTCCACCCGGCGGAGACACGCTCCACCCGGCGGAGACACGCTCACGTGACGGAGACACGCTCCACCCGCGGAGACACGCTCCACCCGGCGGAGACACGCCCACCCGGGTGAGGACACGCTCCACCCGGCGGAGGACACGCTCCACCCGGCGGAGACACGCTCCACCCGACGGAGGACACGCTCCACCCGACGGAGGACACGCTCCACCCGACGGAGGACACGCTCCATCCGACGGAGGACACGCTCCACCCGACGGAGGACACGCTCCACCCGACGGAGGACACGCTCCACCCGAAGGAGGACACGCTCCACCCGACGGAGGACACGCTCCATCTGAAGGAGGACACGCTCCACCTGAAGGAGGACACGCTCCACCCGACGGAGGACACGCTCCACGTGACGGAGGACACGCTCCACCCGACGGAGGACACGCTCCACCCGACGGAGGACACGCTCCACCCGACGGAGGACACGCTCCACCCGACGGAGGACACGCTCCACCCGAAGGAGGACACGCTCCACCCGAAGGAGGACACGCTCCACCCGACGGAGGACACGCTCCACCCGACGGAGGACACGCTCCACCCGACGGAGGACACGCTCCACCCGACGGAGGACACGCTCCACCCGACGGAGGACACGCTCCACCCGACGGAGGACACGCTCCACCTGACGGAGGACACGCTCCACCTGAAGGAGAGGACACGCTCCACCCGACGGAGGACACGCTCCACCTGACGGAGGACACGCTCCACCAGCGGAGGACACGCTCCACCCGACGGAGGACACGCTCCACCCGACGGAGGACACGCTCCACCTTAAGGAGGACACGCTCCACCTGACGGAGGACACGCTCCACCTGACGGAGGACACGCTCCACCCGAAGGAGGACACGCTCCACCCGACGGAGGACACGCTCCACCCGACGGAGGACACGCTCCACCCGACGGAGGACACGCTCCACCCGACGGAGGACACGCTCCACCCGACGGAGGACACGCTCCACGTAACGGAGGACACGCTCCACCCGACGGAGGACACGCTCCTCCCGCGGAGACACGCCCACCGGACGGAGACACGCCCACCTGGCGGAGGACACGCTCCACCTGACGGAGGACACGCTCCACCTGACGGAGGACACGCTCCACCTTAAGGAGGACACGCTCCACCTGACGGAGGACACGCTCCACCTGACGGAGGACACGCTCCACCCGAAGGAGGACACGCTCACCCAGGAGGACACGCTCGCCCACCCGACGGAGGACCACGCTCACGTAGCGGAGGACACGCCCACGGGAGCCACGCCCACGTAACGGAGGACACGCTCCACCCGACGGAGGACACGCTCCACCCGACGGAGGACACGCTCCACGTGACGGAGGACACGCTCCACCCGACGGAGGACACGCTCCACCCGACGGAGGACACGCTCCACCTGGAGGAGGACACGCTCCACCCGACGCTCCACCCGACGGAGGACACGCTCCACCCGACGGAGGACACGCTCCACCCGACGGAGGACACGCTCCACCCGACGGAGGACACGCTCCACCTGAAGGAGGACACGCTCCACCCGACGGAGGACACGCTCCATCCGACGGAGGACACGCTCCACCTGACGGAGGACACGCTCCATCCGACGGAGGACACGCTCCACCTGACGGAGGACACGCTCCACCTGAAGGAGGACACGCTCCACGTGACGGAGGACACGCTCCACCTGAGGGAGGACACGCTCCACCCGACGGAGGACCAAGCAGGAGGCCCAAGGCAGCCAATAGGATCAAGCGAGGCTTTCCTTCCTGTTTTCCCGATGAGAACCTCATATCAGCGGTATTTAATGATGAAGAGCTTTATAATTCTAAATCTAAACACGACTCCAGCTGACTCGTAACTCAAAGCGCTCGCCATCGAGACACAATTAGCGGAATAGACGGTGGTGTTCGCCGCACGGCGCTGTTTTGCCCGGCGCGTTTTTGGAGCGGCTGCTCTTTTAAAAGCCTCGTCCGGTGTGACGGCGCCTGAGACGGGTAACGGACCGACGGTAAACAAACAGACGTGTTACACCGGCCGCCCTCCTCACCTTGTCGTACTGGCACACCACCACGTTCTCCGTGTCGAACAGCTCCTGGTCCTCCTCGTCGCTGACGTCATCGCTGCTGTTCAGGGGCTCCTGGGAGGAGACACAACCGGCAGCTCCGTGATGACATCATCGCTCAGGACACGACCTCCTGGGCGTCATATTCAAATCTACTCGGAGCCCGACCCAGCGCAGCCGCCTATAGAGCCTCTGTTCTGGGTCCGGTTCCTTTGCCCACCTCGTCCACCTGGCCGTCCTCGCCCCCGCCCTTGTCCTTCTCCTCCTCTTCATCTTCATCATACTCCTCCTCGTCCTCGTCGTCCTCTGAGGAGGTGTCTCCGGCGCCGTCCGCCTGAAGGATCATGGGGGCCTGCGGCTGGGCCTGCGGCTGCGGTGGGACCTGTGGTGCAGCTGCGCCCTGGATCTGTTGGACCTGCTGGATCTGCTGGACCTGCTGGACCTGCTGGATCTGTTGGACCTGCTGGACCAGCTGGGCCTGCTGGATCTGAGCCGTTGCTGCCTGAATGGGCTGCTGCGCCAGACCTGCCGCCTGCATCACCTGACGGGAAACAGCGTCGGGTTAAAAAGTTAAAAATAAAACCTTCCACAGAAGGAGAGGAACTCGGGTGACGTGGGAGGAGCCGGGGCGGCGCTGACCTGCGTGTTGCCCTGGACTTTGTTTCCCGAAGCTAAGACGATCTGCTGCGGCTGGATGATGACGCCGGTCTGCTGGGGCAGGCCTCCCTGCAGAGGAGCCAGGACCTGCACACACACCGGGGCCAGGTCACCGCTGGCTCTCGTTCCAACGACAGGAGCCATCAGAGTGACGCTCAGAGAGGAGTCCGGCTCACCGCGACGCAGTTTCACTGCATTTGACTATCGCTGGTTCATTTTGAGAAGAAACTATTAGTCGGTCACGGATACGTGAAGTTTGAGTCGTCAAGTTTCCCGATGTATTCTCACGTCTGTATTTCCATCAGCGGGTGAGAGATGACGTATGAGACCCGGTCGTGGGACACGCTCGGCCCTGTGGGTCCTACTGGTCAGCGGTCTGGACCCTGATGTCTAATGGGGCATACCTGCTGTATGACCGGCGCCTGCACGCCGCCGGGCTGCATCTGCTGCTGCAGGAGGATCTGCTGCTGGGGCTGGATGATGTACTGCGCCCCGTTGGGAGCACGGACCACCTGCAGGATCTGACCTGGGAGGCCGGGAAGCAGAGCAGATGTGAGGGCCGTATCAAAGGGACACAGCTCCCCTCTCTAGACAGCGCTGGTGTGAGTTTCCTCGTGCTGGAGAGCTTAGAGATGTCTTCTCCACGATGTACTGGGAATGAATGGGACTTGGCTTGTGGTGTTTTGAATAAAACCTTTTTTTGTGTGGGTACTTTCACCTCCAACACTATGCGACCTTTTTGTATAACTCTAAAATGTACATTATTTTACAGTGTTTGGTAACCTAAACCTTTTTGTTTGACCTTCTGTTAGTTTGCCGCTGACCTTTGTATCATTTCAGGTTATTTACTTTAACTGCTTGAATTTCATTAAAAATGGGGGAAGTGTTGTTGTTTTGAGGGTTAGTGTATTTCTTCCCACGTTGGAGATAAAGCTGTCAGGGCTCACCTTGGCTGGTGATGAGCTGCTGGTATGGGGTGACCCCTGTGGGCAGAGCCAGGGTTGCTGCTGTCGCTGCTGCACTCTAGAGGAGGAAGAGGAGAACACACACATGAGCAGCTGGAACAAGGCAGGTACACACTCTCTCACACACACTGAAGCATGTTACCACCCTCTAGAGGCCATATCAGTGAACAAAAATGAGGACCAGACTAAATGTCCTCAGTTTGTATTTTGGTCCTCACTTCAAAGGTTAATAACCATCGACGGTCCTCAGAAAGATAGCCGTGCAAACACACACACACACAGGTTGTCGCGTGTACATGTTCTACAGGGGCTCTTAAAGGACACACCAGGTATGTATGATTACATTTCCCATGAAACATTAACATTTTTATGAAATGCAACAAAACTACACAATTAAAGTGCTATATTGGTATATTCCCTGGCACCAGGGGGAGGTGTGCTGACACTCTGTTGTGCGGATGTGAAAGCGATGAAGATTAAGTGTGAGAGGATGCTTAACCCCGGCTTCATCTCCACTGTAATCCAGACTGCAGGACGCCTCTCTGAAGGTCCTCCCCCATAGTTTCAAAACATGAGTGTAAATATGATTTGAGAGATGTTTGTAAGTTTAGTGTACAAAAGTCTAAAAAATGGATTAAAAGAAGATGTATTTGTTGTAGGGGTCCAATTATGGAACAACGATAACATGGATATAAGAATGGTGAACTCCCTTTTGGTTTTCAAAGGAATTATTTATAAAACAATTCTTCAGAGTTATAAGTGTGATTGAAATGTATTTATATGGAAGATGTATGTGGAAGTATATCTGTGTATATATGTATATATATAATTTTGTAATTGTCTTTGTTATTTTTGTTCATTTTATATTAATTTTCTGATTGGTTTGTGAATAATTTAGAATAGGAATATATAAGCATATTTTTGCTTCTACCTATACCTTTTCAGTCTTTCTGTTTTGTATATTATATATAATAATATTGTATTGTATTTGATTGACTGAATAAAAAATACACACACATAGTACTACATGGTATCTGCACAGGGTCCACTCACCATCCCTGTGGCGCTCATGTGCTGAAGAATCTTTGAGTCTTGAACAATAACTTGCTGCTGGGGAGCTGTGCAGAGAGACACGATTAACAACACGCCACCAAGCGCATTACAATGTCCTGCTAAGACTATTAAACAAAGAAAATACTATCTGTGAACACTGGTTTAGTCATTGAATGACCTTCATGTGCTCACACTGTCATTATATACCGTACTGTACATGAGAAAGAGCATCTGTGGTTCCTCCACCAACTAACGTACTCATTTGACAGATTAACACCCAACTATGTTTCTGAAAACATTTGAGGGGTTGAAATAAACAAAGCAACAGATGGTGATTCATGTGGATCAGCCTTGTTGGACCGTTTCATCATCACTCGTGCACAGTGCGGCTCCTCTAGTGGATCCTGAGGAGTCGTGACGAGCTCTGAAGGAGCTGATGATCCGTTTCATGCACTCACACCAGGATGGAGTGACTTTTAGAGCAAATAACACAAAACGTTACTTGAATTTAAGTTACAATTTAAAAAAAAGAGTAATTATCTAGAGTAATTATCTCCCAAACCACGTCATTCCAGGAGGAAGACTATGACTGAGTGTGTATGAATGTCATTCACAGATGAATGCTGCTGTAGAGTGTGTAGTTGTTGTTGATTAGCACTTCAGTGGCACTTAAATAGCTCTTACTTATGGTACTTTTGTAGTTCGACTATGTTGAGGAAGTGTTGCTTCCTGTATTCTTGTTGTTCTTAGTTTGTACTCTAGGTTGATGCACTTATTGTAAGTCGCTTTGGATAAAAGCGTCTGCTAAATGACATGTAATGTAATGTTGTTGTTGTTTACCAGTGCCGTGAGCCAGGGCCGACCGGCCTTGCTGCTGCTGAGGCGGCAGAATGACTTGCTGGGCCTGAGCCGGCTGAGTCATATGGTGGACCTGTTGGATCTGCTGGACCTGATGGACCTGATGCTGGACATGATGCTGGACCTGATGCTGGACCTGCTGCTGGGCGGCCTGCAGGGCGGCCTGCTCCTCCGTGTGGAAGCCCTCCACGGCCTTGGACTGCAACAGCTTGTTTTCCCACAGCTGGAGCACCCGGCACAAGAAGAAGGAGGACGACTCAGAGTTTTAATAATGCTTTGGGGATTTACCATCTTCAGTCGGAGAAACAAAACCACCCGGGGCCTTCACAATGTGAATATACTTCATGACTACATGGGGGGAAGTCGTTGTGCAGTGCTGATGCGTTACCGTCTTCAGCTCCAGCAGCACCTGCTCGTCCACCCCCTCATCCAGGAACAGCTCCCGCACGTCGTTGATCACATCCTCGATCACCGACTTGTAGAGTTTAGGCTGCGAGGACGAGGACGCGGACGCGCGCACACGCACACGCACACACACACACACACAGAGAGCACTTTCATTACTGTGTATAGAAATATACATAAATGTGTGTCTGTGATGATCAAAGTTGCCATGTGGGGCTTAATTCAGACCATATGGCGTGTGGTGATATTAACTCATCCGTTGCTATAGCAGCAGCTACACATCACAGGTCTATCAATCCATCCAGGTGTAGATTCAGTTTCCCATAACCAGATAAGCATAATATATCAGGTTATAATAACATTGAGCGGACATGTTTTAAATGTGTAGCTTCGTAGTAAACCAGGGAGCTCTATTGTGTCCACGTCACGATGACGTAGCTTCCATGGCGCGCGCTGTGTTTGCCATGTGAATGTGTTCCGCGGCTCTACGCTCGCGCTTCACTACGTTAGATTAGCCGCGGAACAATGGCGGCCTCGGTCCCCCGCCCCGGTGCCTAACGTCCGCGGCGCGGACCTCGAGCTCTCCTTTCTCCCCCTCGGCCCGTCTGCTGCGCCACTATTTAAAGCTTTAGGCCCGCTGTTAAAATGTAGAGGCGGTGACGTAGCGGCGAATAGCACCTTCCCATCCCGGGCAGTCTATATTAGAGAGCCAACATGGCGGTATAAAGCCGGGCGGCGCAAAAGAGGAGGGCCAGAAGCGGAGCGAGGGGAGACGTGGAGGCCATTTTACGGAGCGCGAACCGCGCGCCAGACAGCCCCGTACGTCGAGCAGTGTGTGGCGGGACGTGGAGGATGTTTTTTCGGTGCGTTATCTTATGGCTGCTCGGCTGTGACTACGGAGAGGGGCCGTTTCTCGGGGACTCCTGGCTCATGAGATGGGGACAAGTGGTGCTTCGGGGCGGCCGCGGCCGTTGGCCGTGGAATGGTGGACAATGAAGAGGCTTTTACTCTGAGCGGGGACGGGCTTCGGCTATAGATACTTTTAATAAAAAATTAAAAAAAGGACAAACACCACATAATTCATTCGCAGTGGAAGGTGGCGAGGTGCTTTGCGAACATCTGCAAAATAAAACAATTTAGCTCGTTTAACGTTACCGGATTCTCCTTTAATGTCCGACTCCTCGACACAAGCGTTGCTTAGACCCTGAAGTAAAGCCACAGCACAGACATCACATCCCGAGAATCAGTATGAAGTCTAACTCACTGAGCCATACGTGAGATATTAGAGAAAACTTAACGTTAACGGCCAAATCAGAACAGCGTTAACTGGATAACTAGCCCATAAACCATCTAGTGCATTCCATCTGTACCTGAACGTTACGTTAGCCATTGCGCTGCCAGATGGCTTTATCGGAGAGAAGTCTCACCTCTCTCTCTCGAAGAATCACTAAAATGGCCGATTGACTTAAGTTAGTCGTCATTTTATTTGATAGAACAGTGATGTGTTTGTTAAAGCCCATTCATTTTCCTGAATGATAAAAGTCGTTGACAGCGTTCTCTTATCTTAACCCCCATTTCCCCCGCTGACAATCCTTAGAGATTGATCCTTACCACTGGGTTCGAGTTAGCCGAGCTCGCCATTATACGTGTAAAAAACACACGGAAATAGGCGAGAAATAGAGCCAAAAAAACTTTAAAAAACCGATTAAAAACAACTGGGAACGGTCTCTTAAACAGCCGGCATTACTTTTGTAAATAAAACACAGTTTTAGCGGTCTTATTTACAATCCCGGGCTGCGACTCCCAGCCGTCCTCCTTCAGTCGTTGACCTGCTTTATATACTGAGCGTGGAGCTGCGAGTGCGCGAGACATAGGGCAGGAGCAGTTCGCAGCTCTCGCGAGATCTCGTTCGTCGTATAACGACGGAGAGATACGCTGGCTGCTGGGAATTGTAGTTTAAATGTGTCGTACACGTAAATACAAGAGCGCAGATCGCATTAGCGTTATAATGTGATTTGTTTACTAAATTAGGCCAAGTGGAAATATTATGACCCACATAAGGAGATAAGCGCAATATATATCTGATAATATGCTAATACTATTGATGTCGGGGTTTGAACATTAATATTTAGTGTTTGGTGACGTCACGTGACAACACACGAGAAGAAATGAGGCACTGTAAACACAAGAAACATTTCTGTATCCTGTTTTAACTTGTGTTGCTTATACTTAAGTACAATATGACTGATTAAGATTTGATTCCGTAACATATCTTACCATTTCATACATTTTCATTCTATTAAGTGGATGACTATTGTAAATATATTTATGTAATGTAACAGTTCTTCGCTATGGGAGAATTTGGTGCCTTTTTTTATGGTTTCAGAGCACTTTTAATGTAGTAACACACTGTTGCCACAAGAGGGCGATCACACCCCGTAGCTGAGCTCCGGAAAGCCAGCTCTCCTTTTTCTGATTCCATGACACACACACACACACACACACACTCAGGGACTCACGCACACACACACACACACACACACACACACACACACACACACACACACACACACACACACACACACACACACACACACACACACACACACACTCACGCACACACACACACACACACACACACACACTCACGCACACACACACACACCATTCACTCTGTCTAGGATCCAACTATTTTTATTTCACTGATGTGTATTTTTGGGGATCAGCCAAATCCATGAATTCTGTTTAATCTAAAATACACCTGTCCTGACTCCCAGGGGAACACTTCCAACTAATTATGAAAGCTTTACAGTAAATGAGAGCCGACAAGAGAACGTTACCTCTACTTCTGTAACCATGGAAACGTGCCTCGCTGTGGATGCTGAGGCCGTCGCTCCACCGAAGCCCCTCGGCGAGCGTCCTCCAGGACCGACTGTCACAACTGACTTCATTACACTCGGCCCAGCGAGGGGAAACTAAAGGTCGGCCCGCCGCTGATGATGAAAGGCTTTTGCTTTCTCGTGGAACTTTTTTTTTAAATTTCCCAAAACAAAAGGAAGCGTCGACCGTGTAACGAGGCGGCTGCAGACATCGTGGGTTCCTCGAACTACGAGACGAGATCCAACGTGACGCTGTCGCCTCACTCCTGGTGACGGAGTGGCGTGATGCCCTCTAAAGATCCAGAGGATGCACCCCCCCCCCCCCCTCCCTCTTTCTTTGCTGTAGTTGCATAGCAACAGAGGCGCTATAGCTCCAGTGGTGCACAGGAGGCTCTGGATTCAGTCTGGGCTTCATGAGGAGCCAACATGGCAGTCGGAGCGGCGCTCTGGACACGTCACTCTCTAACCTCAGAGTCTGACTTCAATCACAGGAATAGAACTTAAATGATTAGAGGAAGTAAATGAATAATTAAGTGGCGGGAGAGGAGAGGTTGTGATCAGCCCCGTGTTGATGGGCCTGTGAGAGGTCAACGGGGTCAACACGGAGAACCAGAGAGTCTCCAGGCTGAGTGTAGCATGGAGAGGAGAGAGAGAGAGATTATATTGACCTATGAAACATGGAGGTCCATCTGGAACCCAACAGGGTTCTCCAGAGTGATGCCATAGAAGAACCATTTCTGGTTCCACGAAGAACCTTTCAAACCAGGGTTCTTTAGAGAACCATGTCCTTATATAGTTCTTCAAAGAACCCTTAAAGGAGTCTCAAAGAACCCTCAAAATAGTTCTTTAAGGCACCATATCTGGTGCCTTAAAGAACTTTTCGGATCAGTGTTCTTTAAAGAACCATGTCCTTAAAGAGTTCTTCAAGGAACCTATAAAGGTGTCTCAAAGAACCTTCAAAACATGGTTCTTTAAAGAACCTTTCCAACCAGGGTTCTCTGAAGAACCATGTCCTTATATAGATCTTCAAATAACCCTTAAAGGTGTCTCAAAGAACCCTCAAAACAGTTCTTTAAGGCACCATATATGATGCCTCAAAGAACCTTTCAGATCAGGGTTCTTTAAAGAACTATTTCCTTATATACTTCTTCAAAGAACCTATAAAGGTGTCTCAAAGAACCGTAACACATTTTCTTTAAGGCACCATTTCTGGTTCCGCAAAGAACCTTTCAAACCAGGGTTCTTTAAAGAACAATTTATGGTTCCCCGAAGAACCTTTCAAACCAGGGTTCTCTAAAGAACCATTTCCTAGAGAGTTCTTCAAAGAACCCATAAAGGTGTCTCAATGAAAGGATGGTTCTCCAGTCGGTGATGGTTCTTTGTAGAACCACGAAGCCTCTTAAAGAACCCACCAGAACCTGTATGGTTCTGGTGGGTTCTCCTGTATGGTTCCGGTGGGTTCTCTCTGACAGACTCGTCGGGTTCCGTCAGAAGCAGCAGGCAAACAAATCTTCTGCAACTTGTATTTTTTATTATTGCAACCGACTGGAAGACAATACATCACAATAAACATCATTGCAGTTTTTCAGGAAATGGAAAACAAAATAAAAACAACATTTATATATTTTTTGCCACGGTATTAGACAACGTTGATATTTACATGTAGTGATGAAATAGGTCTTTAAATCATTCTTTGGCAATATGATTGCACAATAAGGAGAGAATTTAACATTGACTGGAAAAACAAACAAAAACAAAAACAACCCCCGGTGCATCTCACCGATCAACAACAGCTTGGCGGGTGCCGTCTCTCACCGATGGCGCCCCGACACTCAGCTCGGTCAGAACCGACCAAACAATGGCAGTTTTATAGATAATTTTTCACCGACAACAAAACAAACAATACAAATGTGCATAAAAACATAAACAAAGAAAATGGCCTCTGAGTCTCCGGGACGTGTTGACGTTTGGCAGCTGTGAGAATAACTCTAGTTTTAGGGGCCTTCCTTTGCTTTGAAGCCATTTCTGATGCGTCGCTCTGTTTTCTCCGTGACTCGGAGGTCACGAGGTCATCCTTCCTGTACGGGTGAGTCAGAGAAGAAGAGCGACGCATCGCCGGCTGAACACTGTTCCGCTCCGCGAGTCACCGCCGTGGGGGATCGGTGGCGACCCCGACGCGTCTCCTCGGTGGTCGCCATGGAGACCAAACAGCTGATGTGGTTCAGCTGTCCTGTTTCCCGGCATCATTTCTATGACTTCTGATGCACAGAAACGTCAAATCTCCCCCGCCTCGATCCTACGTGAGATTCTCTCTTTGCAGAGCGGCAAAATATAGAAAAAAACCTCTGGATCGGCTTCAAAGGGTCAACAATACTGCATGTAAACAATAACAAACGATGACGTCATCGAGCCGTCTCCTATGCTCCTCCCCCTTTCAAAACCATCTCTAGGTTGCCTATTCGGAGAAGCGAGGTTCTTCCAGGACCCGTCGGACCCGTCTACACCGAACACAATGCGGGGGGGGGGGGGGAATACTGTTATAAATAAAGACGAGTGACGCTGCGTGAGAACATGACGACAGAGTTACTGAGGGCAGGCAGCCCCCCGTGCTGAGGGGTGTGTGCTGCTGGGCACTCACACACACACACACACACACACACACACACACACACTCTACACACAGGGGTTAACATTGAACACCTAAAAAACACTGTACAGGCAGCAGGTGCCGGACGCCCCCCCCCCCCCCCCTAAGAGGTGGTGCAGCTGGCCTCCAGAGCCTGACCCCCCCCCCCCCCCACGCTCCTCCCTGAAGACATGAACAGAAAACAAAAGATTCAAAAGAAAGAACAAAACAGATTCCAATATAATCACGGGGTATAAGAATTGGCGGCAGAAACTTTTTTCTTTCCTCTAGGAACAAGGTTTATATGAAAATAAGTCATGCTTCATGCTAAATACATCGTTTATCTTACATGATCTTTGAATAAAAAAGATTTGCTTCTTATCTTATTTACAAGCACCCATGCAATATAACTGAGAAAAGTCCTGCAGGTCAAATTGCTTCAATTAAAAAAAAGGAAAAAAATAAAATATTTTCTAACCTTTTTACAGAGTTGTCCGCGTGGGACAAATTGCTTATATCTTTATGAGGGTAAACAGACGGCAGCAGAACTCAGCGCTCTGCCTCGTGATGAAGAGGAAGGTGAGCCGCGGTGTCGACACCCGGCGACGGCATACTGGGGAAGCTTCAGGGACGTTTACGTGATGCAACAACAACAACAACATGGAGGAGATATTGCCTCGGACCCGGCACGCTATCCATCGCTATGGTGATAAAAACATGACCTTTTTTTATTCTTTTTAAATATCTATTCTTAAATACTATGAGTGCTCTTGAAATAAAACCACGTCGTTACCCATGATGCGTCTATTATAAGTGGTGTTAAATAATCTTAAGTGCATGATTATATATCACATTGGGTTTTACAATTATTTGCACGCTCCTCCTCCTCCTCCTCCTCCTCCTCAGCTGTGGTTGTCGGCTACATGAAAGCAGCCTGGTCGTTTTTTCTTCTTCTTTGGCACAGTCTCACATTTGTGCTCATGGATGCGGGAGATCTCGTTGGATAGGCTCCACCCCCTTTTGCTGGCGTCACCGCGCGAGATTGCTACAGATTCCCACGGGAACGAGCGAACGGCCGTCCGCCGCGCGAGTCGCTCCTCGTCCAAATCAGTGACAACGCATGCGTTTTGTTTATGGCTTTCATCCCCTTTTAAACAACAACAACAACAGAACAACAGACGCGTGAGGACACCACGGCGGCGTGTCGCCGGACATGTAGGAAAACATAGATTTTTGATATTGCCACAAATAAGTAGGATTCACCTAATGCCCTGCAGAGAGAGAGGGATGAAGAGTCTGATGCTGGAGAACCTGTTGCCCTGTGTGTGTGTGTGTGTGTGTGTGTGTATGTGTGTGTGTGTGTGTGTGTGTGTGTGTGTGTGTGTGTGTGTGTGTGTGTGTGTCAGTTCCTCAGGGCCTCTTTCTGCTCCTTCTGGCCCTTGGCGGTGCGGTTGGTGATGTTGTTGAGGCAGGCCCGGACCCCCGCCAGGTGGAGCAGCGACCCCGCCGCCTCCTTCATCTCCTCGTCGTCGCTCTCCGGCGGCTTCTCCACCGCCGCCGCGCGCCGCTTCTTCAGCGGCAGCGTCTCGCCGGCGCCCCGCGCTCGGTTTTTGGTCCAGGGCGCCCCACCTCCCGCGGGGGGCCCGGCGCCCGGCCCCGAGCTACGTCTCTGTCCGCGCGCGGCCTGCTGGGAAATGTAGGCGGCGGCGATGTGGGAGTCCAGCGGGATCTCCCGCGGCTCGGGTTTCACGTCCGACTGGATCTCCACGGCGATGATGTCGTCGTCCATCGGAGAGGTCGGGCTGCCGGCGCCGGAGGAGCACGGCCTGCTGGGGGATTGGGCGGTGCTGTAGGTGTGGTCGTCCTGGAGGTCCTCGCCGCACAGCGGGCTGCCCGGCGCCCGGCTGAGGAACTCCCCCAGGGAGGATCTGCAGGAACACGGGAGAGCGCGGGTTAGCGTCACTCCACCCGACCACGCCGCTCTGTGCTCTCAGGACCAATCAGAACCCCAGAGTCAGCGGCCTCACAGGTGAGCCCGCCTCGTTCTCAGCTCTCGCGCTCCCGCCGCCGCAGGACGCCACACGGAGGCCGTCCTGCTACCCGCCGGCCTCGGCGCTACACAGACTGGACTCTGTCAGTCAGAAGACTCATGAGAGGACGGGGGCTCCACCCCCCCCCCCCAGTGGTCAGATGTTCACTGCACGCCGTGAGTGTGTAGCTCATCATGCTCAATGATCCATGTGCACGCCCCCCCAAAGCACCTGGATCAGGAGGCTCCTCCCACTAATCAACCTGTGTGTGTGTGTGTGAGACCGTTATGTAAACACACCTGAGAGGACGTGGACACGCCTCCACCTGCTCCACGTGGAAACCTCTGTGGCGAGGTCTGTGTGTGTGTGTGTGTGACTGTGTGTGTGACTGTGTGTGTGTGACTGTGTGTGTGTGACTGTGTGTGTGTGACTGTGTGTGTGTGACTGTGTGTGTGTGACTGTGTGTGTGTGTGACTGTGTGTGTGTGACAGTGTGTGTGTGACTGTGTGTGTGTGTGTGACTGTGTGTGTGTGATTATGTGTGTGACTGTGTGTGTGTGTGTGTGTGTGTGTGTGTGACTGTGTGTGTGACTGTGTGTGACTGTGTGTGTGTGTGTGTGTGTGTGTGTGACTGTGTGTGTGTGTGTGTGTGACTGTGTGTGTGTGACTGTGTGTGTGTGACTGTGTGTGTGTGTGACTGTGTGTGTGTGTGTGTGTGTGTGACTGTGTGTGTGTGTGTGTGTGTGTGTGTGTGTGTGTGTGTGACCGTGTGTGTGTGACCGTGTGTGTGTGACCGTGTGTGTGTGACTGTGTGTGTGTGTGACCGTGTGTGACCGTGTGTGTGTGTGTGTGTGTGTGTGTGTGTGACTGTGTGTGACTGTGTGTGTGACTGTGTGTGTGTGTGACTGTGTGTGACTGTGTGTGTGACTGTGTGTGTGTGTGTGATTGTGTGTGTGTGACAGTGTGTGTGACTGTGTGTGTGTGACTGTGTGTGTGTGTGTGATTATGTGTGTGACTGTGTGTGTGTGACTGTGTGTGTGTGTGATTATGTGTGTGACTGTGTGTGTGACTGTGTGTGTGTGACTGTGTGTGTGTGTGATCATGTGTGTGACTGTGTGTGTGTGTGATTGGGTGTGTATGTGTGTGTGACTGTGTGTGTGTGCGCGTGTGATTGTGTGTGTGTGTGACTGCGTGTGTGTGAGGGTGACTGTATGTGTGTGTGCGTGTGCTGTGTGTGTGTGTGTGACCGTGTGTGTGTGCGTGATTGTGTGTGTGTGATTGTGTGTGTGTGACTGTGTGTGCTGTGACTGTGTGTGTGTGACTGTGTGTGTGTGATTGTGTGTGTGTTTGACTGCGTGTGTGTGAGGGTGACTGTATGTGTGTGTGCCGTTTGTCTGACTGTGTGTGTGCGTGTGAGGGCGACTGTGTGTGTGTGTGTGCAGGGCCCCGCCTGGCCCCTCCTCCGTGTGTGAGGGTGAACCCACCGTATGGCCGAGGTCCTGCTCCCCACGGGGCTCACGGGTCGGGCTCTGATCACGGGGAAGAGCGCCTGGCTCCTGATGCGAGCGCCATTTTGGATCACGCCCCGGGGAACTAAAAGAGAGAGAGAGCAGCGGACTTCAGAAGGGGAGCCACGTCAGTCACATGCAACACACACACATCACGATCAGCAGGAAGCTTCCGGAACGCCACGAGACCCGGAGGAGAATCATCCAATCGGCAGCGAGCGCCGGCTGACGGCGGAACACGAGAGACGAGGGACTCACGACTCACGACTCACGACTCACGACTCACGACTCATTCAATGTTTCCTTCCTGAGGATTTATAATTAGAACCCAAGAATTTAACTTCAACTCCTCATCCCTAGATTATCTTCTCAAACTCTAATTAGCATATTCACTTTCTTCTTCTCCATCCAAACAAGGCAGCAGAGAGTCGGTTGAAGAACAGAAATAAGGCAGTTGGGGCATTTTTGCTTTAAAAATTCTGTTAATCAATCATCAAAATAGTTTCTGCCAGTTCAATGTTTATCAGATAAGAAGTCGTAGCACTTAAGAAACATCACGTATTAAAACGTGTTTATCTCTTTGACTCGAGGGAGAACGAGACGGGAAGTAGAGATGCATCGGTATCGATCGACCATCTGGGGATGACCTTCAGATGACCTTCAGATGACCTCTGACCTCCATGCGAAGCCGTTAAAGTAGTGAAGTAGAAACAATTCAGCCCAGGGCTGACGGTCCGTCTGTAGAGCGAGAGGTCACCGAACGGCTTCTCCGCTCTGATGACAGGACACATGATTGAACTGGGTTGAATTGGTTTGATCTGGTTTAAACTGGTTTGAACTGGTTTGAACTGGTCTCACGGCACCATGTGGGTTCCTCCAGACTCATGAGGACAGGTCCTCTCAGACGACGGGCCCCTGCTGTCAACACAGCATCCAGGATCATGGACCGGCTTTGCAACAAGGCCCTGAAGGTCCTCCCGCGGTCCCCCCAAAGCCTGGGCCTGAGGGCCCTGAGGGACCTGAGGCCCCTGAGGGGCCTGAGGGGGGTCCTGCAGATCCTGGTTCAGTGCTCCTGATCCGGCCGGACTGAGGATGTCACTCCCTGACTCTGACTCTCAGAGCTCTTGTGGGTTCAGGGAACACGTGTCCCGAGTCAAACGAGAACGTTGACGTTAGAGACGTTAGCCGGTTACTCTTAGCTTAGCATCACGTGTCACTTCTGCTTTGACACAGATTAAACCAGATGTCTGAGTGATGCAGAGGGTCCACCATCTTTACACAGCTCATGTGAGTCAATGTTCTTATATGATTAGCAACAAGAGACTCAATAACTTTATGTCCTTGAGGCTCAAACTATTTCTTTAAAATGTCAGAATATGTTTTTAATTTGGCCCAAATTAAATCAGGATTATGTGTTAATATGTCCACGAGGCGTGAGGATAACACACCTCGCTGTGTGGATCACATGAAGAAGAGGTGGTGTAGCCAGCTGTGTCCCGTTCATGTTTCTGCTCTTATAACCTTATAAGTCGTCTCTATTGTAATCTAGATCACTCACTGCTGTGTGTGATATGATATGATATGATATGATATGATATGGGTTTTATTGTCATTGCATAGAGTACAGGTACAGAAGCA
>NC_079399.1:22957193-22959693 GCF_029220125.1 Pseudoliparis swirei | reverse complement strand
ATCCATCTCCCTCCATTTAGGACCCAGCCGGCTGCCCGAGTGCTGCCTGATTGGGATTGAATGTCCATTTAAACTGCTGTCCAGCCACCAGGGAGGAGGAGGAGGAAGAGGAAGAGGAGGAGGAGGAGGGATAATGGGAAACACAGAGGAAAGGAGTGAGGCGGTATGCAGTGTTGAGTGAGGGGGGGGGGGCTCTTCTCTTCTATCCCTCCCTCTCTGTGTCTCCATCACTTCTTTCTCTTCTTCTTCCTCTTCTCTTCTCTCAATCGTTCGCCCCGTAGGAAAAGCTTTCCTCCTCTGGCGCCGAGCCGAGTGTCAGGACTCAGCGCTCGGTATTCTCAAGGTGCGCCTCGAAAAAGAGGGATTTGGATTTGAGATGATTGGAGTTGGCACATCCGGGAAAAGAGGAGGGAGGAGGGAGGAAGAGGAGGAGATGAGGAGGAGGAGGAGGGAGGAAGAGAGGATGAGGAGGAGGAGAGAGGAAGAGAGAATGAGAGGATGACGAGGAGGAGGGAGGAGAAGATAAGGAAGGAGGCGATCACACACACAGGAGGAGGCTCCGTACCTTGTAGGAGGACTCCTCCGTTCTTTCTGAAGAGGGGACTCCCCGACCACAGCGGAGGACTAGAAGGAGAGAGAGAACACGGTCAGCAGCCAATCAGGAGGCTGCATCGCGAGGCAGAGAGCAAGGCAGCAATCTGAGCTGCCGAGGGTCGAGGGGAGAATCCCGCTCAGACCTCAGAGGATGAGAGGGGGGCCACGGGGTCACATGACCACCCACACACACACACAACTACACACAACTACACTAGGGCTGCAACTAACGATTATTTTGATAATCGATTAATCGGTTGATTATTTTTTTCGATTAATCAATTAATCGGATAAAAGAACCAAAAAACTTTAATTTTAACCCTTTATTCAAAACAGGGTCCGTACGGTCATGGAAAACCTGGAAAAGTCATGGAATTTTTAAATGGCTATGAGCAGGCCTAGAAAAGTAATCTAAAAAAATAAAATCCCAAAATATTTGGAAAAGTAATGCAAATTTGTTTTATTCAAATTTTAATTTACACGGTATATATACGGTATGCTTTGGAATTCTCATTGTTAGTTTAAATACTACATCTTCTCACTTTGTCACGTATAGACAGAGTTTTCACAAAATGTTTAATCATGGAAATGTGGTTTAAAGTCATGGAAAGGTCCTGGAGACCCACTGGTCACCATGGTGATGAACCTGTTCACTGGTCAGCATGGTGATGAACCTGTCCATTGGTCACCATGGTGATGAACCTGTTCATTGGTCACCATGAGGATGAACCTGTTCACTGGTCAGCATGGTGATGAACCTGTTCACTGGTCACCACGGTGATGAACCTGTTCACTGGTCAGCATGTGATGAACCTGTTCACTGGTCACCATGGTGATGAACCTGTTCACTTGTCACCATGGTGATGAACCTGTTCACTGGTCAGCATGTGGATGAACCTGTTCACTGGTCACCATGGTGATGAACCTGTTCACTGGTCACCATGGTGATGAACCTGTTCACTGGTCACCATGTGGATGAACCTGTTCACTGGTCACCATGGTGATGAACCTGTTCACTGGTCAGCATGTGGATGAACCTGTTCACTGGTCAGCATGTGGATGAACCTGTTCACTGGTCACCATGGTGATGAACCTGTCCACTGGTCAGCATGGTGATGAACCTGTTCACTGGTCACCATGGTGATGAACCTGTTCACTGGTCACCATGTGGATGAACCTGTTCACTGGTCACCATGGTGATGAACCTGTTCACTGGTCACCATGTGGATGAACCTGTTCACTGGTCACCATGGTGATGAACCTGTTCACTGGTCACCATGTGGATGAACCTGTTCACTGGTCAGCATGTGGATGAACCTGTTCACTGGTCACCATGGTGATGAACCTGTCCACTGGTCAGCATGGTGATGAACCTGTTCACTGGTCACCATGGTGATGAACCTGTTCACTGGTCACCATGTGGATGAACCTGTTCACTGGTCACCATGGTGATGAACCTGTTCACTGGTCACCATGTGGATGAACCTGTTCACTGGTCACCATGGTGATGAACCTGTTCACTGGTCACCATGTGGATGAACCTGTTCACTGGTCAGCATGTGGATGAACCTGTTCACTGGTCACCATGGTGATGAACCTGTTCACTGGTCACCATGGTGATGAACCTGTCCATTGGTCACCATGGTGATGAACCTGTTCACTGGTCACCATGTGATGAACCTGTTCACTGGTCAGCATGTGGATGAACCTGTTCACTGGTCACCATGTGGATGAACCTGTTCACTGGTCACCATGGTGATGAACCTGTTCACTGGTCAGCATGGTGATGAACCTGTTCACTGGTCACCATGGTGATGAACCTGTCCACTGGTCAGCATGTGATGAACCTGTTCACTGGTCACCATGGTGATGAACCTGTTCACTGGTCACCATGGTGATGAACCTG
>NC_079399.1:22919693-22952193 GCF_029220125.1 Pseudoliparis swirei | reverse complement strand
AAACTTAAGAGCAAGAGGTCATGATGAGAATAACGGCTGGTGAGACACACACACACACACACACACACACACACACACACACACACACACAGAAACACACAAACACACCTACACACACACACACACACACACACACAGAAACACAGAAACACACATACACACACACACGCACACACATACACATGCACACACACCTACACACAAACAGACACACACAGACACAAACACACACAGACTGACACACACACAAACACACACACATACCTACACACACACATACCTACACACACACACATACCTACACACACACATACCTATACATGCACACACACACATACCTATACATGCACACACACACACATACCTATACATGCACACACACAAATACACGCACACATCTACACACCTACACACACACACACACGCCCCCCCCCCCATCTCTTCGTATTTGTCCTCTTCCTCATACCTCATTGTTCAAAATGACACTTTTACATTTTATGGCGAACCAATTATTCTGTCTTACAGTCCGCTGGCTCTGCAGGCCGGATCACTGGGAGAGGAGGAGAGGGGAGAGAGAGAGAGGGAGAGAGAGAGAGAGAGGGGGAGCAAACAGAAGAAAGGGGGAAAGGACTAATGGTACCTCCTGCTGACACATCCAGAGGGATGGGAGGAGGAGACCCAGAGGGTAGGATGGAGGGCAGAGGAGGGGCAAACAAGGTGTGTGTGTGTGTGTGTGTGTGTAGGTGTAGGTGTGTGTGTGTATAGGTGTGTGTAGGTGTGTGTGTGTAGGTGTAGGTGTGTGTGTGTGTGTGTAGGTGTGTGTGTGTAGGTGTAGGTGTGTAGGTGTGTGTGTGTAGGTGTGTGTGTGTGTGTGTAGGTGTAGGTGTGTGTGTGTAGGTGTGTGTAGGTGTAGGTGTGTGTGTGTAGGTGTGGAGAGACTGACGTGAGTGTAGACAAAGGAGGATTTAATTGAATGATAAAGTGGTGGAAAGAGAGAAGGAATAAATCACAGCGGGGATAAATAAAGAAGTGCCCCACCGGGGGTAATGTATGCCTGAGGGAGGGAGGACATTAAAGGAGGAGAGGATAGGAGGAGAGGAGGAGAGGAGAGGAGGAGAGGAGGAGAGGAGAGGAGAGGAGGAGAGGGGCATGGAGTGGCGGTTCTACAGAGAGGGCGAGGGAGTGAACAAGTGAACATGTGGAGAGGTGGAAAAAAGGAGAGCAGCGTTTCTACCTGTGATGTGTCTGAGGGGGAAGGAGAGAGAGAGAGGGTTGAAGTGTGCTAGAAGGTTTAAGGAAAGGACGCAGGGAGGGTCAGCTATACAACGCCTGGGGCCAGGTGGGGGGAGAGAGAGAGGGGGAGAGAGAGAGGGGGAGAGAGAGAGAGAGAGAGAGAGAGAGAGAGAGATAAAGGACGTGTTTCATATGTGATTTGTTTTATTACTGATTCCTCGAACTAATGAATCAGAAGATAAAGAGATTACAATTATATTTAATTTACAATCAGAATATTGGAACTGATTTTACGTTCAGAATATTTGTATGTGGTCAGGCCTGTGGTCATGTCTGTGGTCATGTCTGTTGTCCTGTCTGTGTCCTGTCTGTGGTCATATATGTGGACATGTCTGTGGTCCTGTCTATGTCCTGTCTGTGGTCATGTCTGTGGTCCTGTCTGAGGTCATGTCTGTGGTCATGTCTGTGGTCATGTCTGTGGTCCTGTCTGTGGTCATATATGTGGACATGTCTGTGGTCCTGTCTGTGGTCATATATGTGGACATGTCTGTGGTCCTGTCTGTGGTCATATATGTGGACATGTCTGTGGTCCTGTCTATGTCCTGTCTGTGGTCATGTCTGAGGTCATGTCTGAGGTCATGTCTGTGGTCATGTCTGTGGTCATGTCTGTGGTCCTGTCTGTGGTCATATATGTGGACATGTCTGTGGTCCTGTCTGTGGTCATATATGTGGACATGTCTGTGGTCCTGTCTGTGGTCATATATGTGGACATGTCTGTGGTCCTGTCTGTTGTCCTGTCTGTGGTCATGTCTGTGGTCATGTCTGTGGTCATGTCTGTGGTCATGTATGTGGTCCTGTCTGTGGTCGTGTCTGTGGTCATATATGTGGACATGTCTGTGGTCCTGTCTATGTCCTGTCTGTGGTCATGTCTGTGGTCATGTCTGTGGTCCTGTCTGTGGTCGTGTCTGTGGTCATATATGTGGACATGTCTGTGGTCCTGTCTGTGGTGATATATGTGGACATGTCTGTGGTCCTGTCTGTGGTCCTGTCTGTGGTCCTGTATGTGTCCTGTATATAGTCATGTCTGTGGTCCTGTCTGTGGTCCTGTATGTGGTCATGTCTGTGGTCCTGTATGTGTCCTGTATGTGGTCATGTCTGTGGTCCTGTATGTGTCCTGTATGTGGTCATGTCTGTGGTCCTGTATGTGTCCTGTATGTGGTCATGTCTGTGGTCCTGTATGTGTCCTGTATGTGGTCATGTCTGTGGTCCTGTATGTGTCCTGTATGTGGTCATGTCTGTGGTCCTGTATGTGGTCATATATGTGGACATGTCTGTGGTCCTGTATGTGTCCTGTATGTGGTCCTGTCTGTGGTCCTGTATGTGGTCATATATGTGGTCATGTCTGTGGTCCTGTCTGTGGTCATATATGTGGTCCTGTCTGTGGTCCTGTATGTGTCCTGTATGTGGTCATGTCTGTGGTCCTGTATGTGGTCATATATGTGGACATGTCTGTGGTCCTGTCTGTGGTCCTGTATGTGTCCTGTATGTGGTCCTGTCTGTGGTCATATATGTGGTCATGTCTGTGGTCCTGTATGTGTCCTGTATGTGGTCATGTCTGTGGTCCTGTATGTGTCCTGTCTGTGGTCCTGTCTGTGGTCCTGTATGTGGTCATGCCTGTGGTCCTGTATGTGTCCTGTATGTGGTCATGTCTGTGGTCCTGTATGTGTCCTGTATGTGGTCATGTCTGTGGTCCTGTATGTGGTCATATATGTGGACATGTCTGTGGTCCTGTATGTGTCCTGTATGTGGTCATGTCTGTGGTCCTGTATGTGTCCTGTCTGTGGTCCTGTCTGTGGTCCTGTATGTGGTCATGTCTGTGGTCCTGTATGTGTCCTGTATGTGGTCATGTCTGTGGTCCTGTATGTGTCCTGTATGTGGTCATGTCTGTGGTCCTGTATGTGGTCATATATGTGGTCATGTCTGTGGTCCTGTATGTGGTCATATATGTGGTCATGTCTGTGGTCCTGTATGTGTCCTGTATGTGGTCATGTCTGTGGTCCTGTATGTGGTCATATATGTGGACATGTCTGTGGTCCTGTATGTGTCCTGTATGTGGTCATGTCTGTGGTCCTGTATGTGTCCTGTATGTGGTCATGTCTGTGGTCCTGTATGTGGTCATATATGTGGTCATGTCTGTGGTCCTGTCTGTGGTCCTGTATGTGTCCTGTATATAGTCCTGTCTGTGGTCCTGTATGTGGTCATGTCTGTGGTCCTGTATGTGTCCTGTATGTGGTCCTGTCTGTGGTCCTGTATGTGTCCTGTATGTGGACATGTCTGTGGTCCTGTCTGTGGTCCTGTCTGTGGTCATGTCTGTGGTCCTGGGGAGCTAGCATGCTACGCTAACGCCCGCTGTACAGGACACAGTGCACACACCGACTCATCCGTCCATCAACCAATCAGCCGCTCCGTCTCACCTGCGGTGGAAGGCCTGGGCGGGGGAGGGGGAGGGCGTGGCCAGGCCGGGCGAGTAGGGGTGGTACGGAGTCTTCTTCAGGGCCTGGATCAGGTTGTGCCGGTACTCAGGGTCGATGGACCACAGGGAGCCTTTACCTATGCTCTAAAGGAGGAGGAGAGGAGGGTCAGTGAGGAGACACCACCTGGTGGAGGAGACACCACCTGGTGGAGGAGACACCACCTGGAGGAGGAGACACCACCTGGTGGAGGAGACACCACCTGGAGGAGGAGACAACACCTGGTGGAGGAGACAACACCTGGAGGAGGAGACACCACCTGGTGGAGGAGACACCACCTGGTGGAGGAGACAACACCTGGAGGAGGAGACAACACCTGGTGGAGGAGACACCACCTGGTGGAGGAGACACCACCTGGAGGAGGAGACACCACCTGGTGGAGGAGACACCACCTGGAGGAGGAGACACCACCTGGTGCAGGAGACACCACCTGGTGGAGGAGACACCACCTGGAGGAGGAGACAACAGGTGGTGGAGGAGACACCACCTGGTGGAGGAGACAACACCTGGTGGAGGAGACAACACCTGGTGGAGACAACACCTGGTGGAGGAGACAACACCTGGTGGAGACAACACCTGGTGGAGGAGACACCACCTGGTGGAGGAGACAACACCTGGTGGAGGAGACACCACCTGGTGGAGACAACACCTGGTGGAGGTTCTGGTTCTCCTCCCCAGGGCTATATCTCCAGGAGGAATATGATAATTAATACATTCCTAATTTTCTCTCTTATGTTCTTCGTCTTTCTGATGAAGACGAGGAAACTCTTGAACTCCTCTTCCTCTCCAGAGGCGATGATGGTGTGTAATTTTAGATCAAAGCACCCCCCCCCCCTCCTTATCCCCCCCCCCCTCCCCTAATGAAGCTGTCGGCTTCCGATCGCAGTGGAACCAGCCTATAGATTATAGACTCTCAGACGTCTCCGTCTCTCTCGGCTTTCATCTTCCTCATCTTCCTCACCTTCCTCATCTGGACGAGGAAGATGAGGAAGATGAGGAGTTAGTGTACGAGGAGGATCACGTGACCATCACGTGACCATCACATGATCACGTGACCATCACATGACCGTCACGTGATCACATGACCATCACATGATCACGTGACCATCACATGACCGTCACGTGATCACATGACCATCACATGATCACGTGAACATCACATGACCGTCACGTGATCACGTGACCATCACATGGCCGTCACGTGATCACATGACCATCACATGATCACGTGAACATCACATGACCATCACATGATCACGTGAACATCACATGACCGTCACATGATCACGTGACCATCACATGGCCGTCACGTGATCACGTGACCGTCACATGATCACGTGACCATCACATGACCGCCACTCACGCGATCACGTGACCATCACAGCGTGGCACGCGATCGCGTGACCGTCACATGATCACGTGACCATCACGACCGGCCGTCACGCATGATCACGTGACCATCACACCATCACATGATCACGTGACCATCACGCGGCTTGATCACATGACCATCACATGGCCGTCACATGATCACATGACCATCACATGATCACGTGAACATCACATGACCGTCACGTGATCACATGACCATCACATGATCACGTGAACATCACATGACCGTCACATGATCACGTGACCATCACATGGCCGTCACGTGATCACATGACCATCACATGATCACGTGACCATCACATGACCGTCACTTGATCACGTGACCATCACATGGCCGTCACACGATCACGTGACCATCACATGACCGTCACGTGATCACATGACCATCACATGATCATCACATGATCACGTGACCATCACATGATCACGTGACCATCACATGACCGTCACATGATCACGTGACCATCACATGACCGTCACGTGATCACGTGACCATCACATGGCCGTCACGTGATTACGTGACCATCACATGACCACGTGACCATCACATGACCGTCACATGATCACATGACCATCACATGACCGTCACATTATCACGTGACCATCACATGACCATCACTTGATCACGTGACCATCACATGGCCGTCACATGATCACGTGACCATCACATGACGTCACGTGATCACGTGACCATCACATGACCATCACATGATCACGTGACCATCACATGGCCGTCACATGATCACATGACCATCACATGACCGTCACGTGATCACATGACCATCACATGATCACGTGAACATCACATGACCGTCACATGATCACGTGACCATCACATGGCCGTCACGTGATCACATGACCATCACATGATCACGTGACCATCACATGACCGTCACTTGATCACGTGACCATCACATGGCCGTCACATGATCACGTGACCATCACATGACCGTCACGTGATCACATGACCATCACATGATCACGTGACAATCACATGATCACGTGACCATCACATGATCACGTGACCATCACATGACCGTCACATGATCACGTGACCATCACATGACCGTCACGTGATCACGTGACCATCACATGGCCGTCACGTGATTACGTGACCGTCACATGATCACGTGATCATCACATGGCCGTCACATGATCACATGACCATCACATGACCGTCACATGATCACGTGACCATCACATGGCCGTCACATGATCACATGACCATCACATGACCGTCACATGATCACATGACCATCACATGACCGTCACACGGGGATCACGCGTGTTCAAAGAAGCCCTCGCTGTTAGAACAGCTACGTTTCCTCGGCTCTTTTCTTATTTTAATGTTATTCTTGAATATGGCCACAGACATGAACAACGATCTAAACATCTGATACGCAACCGGGGATGAAAGGATGGCGAGCACCCCGAGGAAGAGGAGGAGGAGGAGGAGGAAGAGGAGGCTGTGTGGCGTCCTATCCAACGCACGGAAACATGACTGAAGGCTCTGCTCCTGAGCTGCGGTCAGAGATCCACACGTATGTTCATGGTCCTCCTCTAGTGATGGAGGGTCATGTGACCTGGGGGCCAGGAGCCAATAGGAAGCGTGCGCTGCTCATTTCTGCCAACAGTATGTGAGCCGTGCTGCGGGCCATATGTGCTGAGTGTGTGTGTGTGTGTGTAAAGTTCCCCATGGAGCATGATATTACCCAGCATGCTCCTGGGATGCTTCTATTCCTGCCAGCAACGCCTCTCCTGGAGAGGATGATATGACACACACATGCACTCCCACAGAGGTGACCCCCACGGGGCCCCCACACCCAGTGTGTGTGTGTGTGTGTGTGTGTTGCCAGACGATTAAATCAATGCTCTCTACAGAATCTCCTGCCAGCCAATCACAGCGCTCAACCTGCAGACCCCCCGGGTCAATAGGCCAATCACGGGCCGCGGCTCGCAGGAAGGGCCCGTCACCTGGGTTAGAGCGGTCGCCTTGGCAACAGCAGCTCAAAGGGACTTTTTCTCCGTTTTCTGGCAAACTCTCAAAGTTGAGAGCAAAGTGTGAGAAAACGATTCATCACGGAGAGTTAGAGGTCAGAGGTCGACTGTAGATTCAACTCTGATACACAGATTCAAGGAAGAGGAAGCTGAAGCAGGGGGTCGTGACCTCGTCCCCTGGGTCACATGGTCTGCATGCTGTGTGTAGATGTGTGTGTAGTGTTTACACAATACTACACAGCGTTAACCCGACATGTCTCTGGATGAGATTGAGCAACACTACAACTAAAGGATGTAACCATGGCAACCTGCGTCCCTTCAGCAGCTGCTGGGCTTTTAAACAGGTTTCATACCCCTCTGGGTTATAATGCTGTAATATCATGATGGAGAGAACAGAGGGAGCAGGAGAGGGAGAGAGAGAGGGGGGGAGAGAGGGGGAGAGGGGGAGAGGGAGGGAGAGAGAGGGCGAGAGGGGGAGAGAGAGGAGAGGAAGAGAGAGGGAGAGGGGGAGAGAGAGGAGAGGAAGAGAGAGGGAGAGGGGGAGAGGGGGGGAGAGAGGGAGAGGGGGAGAGAGAGGGAGAGAGAGGGGGAGATAGAGGGAGAGAGAGGCAGATCCAGTAATGGCTGCTTCAGAGCGTCGCTCGGCAGGTGGAGTCTGCAGAGACGTGCCCTCATTCCGGTGTGTGTGTGTGTGTGTGTGTGTGTACACACTGCTAAGTGTATGTGTGTGTGTGTGTGTGTGTGTGTACACACTGCTTAGTGTATGTGTGTGTGTGTGCACGCTGCTCAGTGTATGTGTGTGTGTGTGTATCTGTGTGCACTTGTGTGTCAGACATGCATGTTGTGTGTGTGTGAGAGGGGGGGGGGGTTGAAGGGTTAATTAACGTGCTGTCTTGTATGGACAGGAAGACATGGGCTCTCTACACACACACACACACACACACACACACTCACACTCACACACAGGAACACACACACACACACTCACACACGCACACTCACACACACACACAGGAACTCACACACACACACACACACACACACACAGGAACACACACATACACTCACACACACACGCACTCACACACACACACAGAAACTCACACACTCACACACACACACACACACACACAGGAACACACACATACACTCACACTCACACACACACACACACACACAGGAACACACACATACACTCACACACACACATGCACTCACACACACACACAGAAACTCACACACACACACACACTCACACACACACACACACACACACACACACACATACACTCACACTCACACACACACACACACACAGGAACACACACATACACTCACACACACACACACACACAGGAACACACACATACACTCACACACACACACACACACACACACAGAAACACAGAAACAGTACATATAACACATAATGAGGACATAGACTCCCATACCTCAGCACACACACACACACACACACACATGCACACACACACACACACACACACACACACACGCCAGTAGAGCCAAATGAGTTTTCCCGTTGCTCCGGCAACAGCATACTTTTATGTAAACTGCAACCTAGTTACTATGGCGATATGTATACAAGAGAAACTGTGCCGTGGTAGTCAAGGGCCAGATGACACACACACACACACACACACACACACCCTCCAGCATAATCTCTATAAACTAAACATGGAGCATTGATCCCCCCCCCCCCCCCTCCGGTATTAATCTGGCGCTAATTGAGTGAGGGATTCATTCCCGTTACCCAGAGCGTCTTTTTGGAGGCGGCGTGGAGCTGAATCAGACCAATCACAGGAGGAGCCATGGGGGGGGGGGGGGGGCTCTGACATCATCAACTATTGAAGAGGCTCTCGTATCGCTGTAACACACAGACTGACTCCACGCCGGAGGAGCTAACCGCTAACCACCGTTTGGCTGGGTCAGTCCACTGGGTCAAACACCTGAGACACAGGTCAACCACCTGAGACACAGGTCAAACACCTGAGTCACAGGTCAAGCACCTGAGACACAGGTCAACCACCTGAGACACAGGTCAAACACCTGAGTCACAGGTCAAGCACCTGAGTCACAGGTCAAGCACCTGAGTCACAGGTCAAACACCTGAGACACAGGTCAACCACTTGAGTCACAGGTCAACCACCTGAGACACAGGTCAAACACCTGAGACACAGGTCAAACACCTGAGTCACAGGTCAAGCACCTGAGACACAGGTCAAACACCTGAGTCACAGGTCAACCACCTGAGACACAGGTCAACCACCTGAGACACAGGTCAAGCACCTGAGACACAGGTCAAACACCTGAGTCACAGGTCAACCACCTGAGACACAGGTCAAGCACCTGAGTCACAGGTCAAGCACCTGAGACACAGGTCAACCACCTGAGACACAGGTCAAGCACCTGAGTCACAGGTCAAACACCTGAGACACAGGTCAAACACCTGAGACACAGGTCAACCACCTGAGACACAGGTCAAGCACCTGAGTCACAGGTCAAACACCTGAGACACAGGTCAAACACCTGAGACACAGGTCAAACACCTGAGACACAGGTCAACCACCTGAGACACAGGTCAAACACCTGAGTCACAGGTCAACCACCTGAGTCACAGGTCAAGCACCTGAGACACAGGTCAAACACCTGAGTCACAGGTCAATCACCTGAGACACAGGTCAACCACCTGAGACACAGGTCAAACACCTGAGTCACAGGTCAACCACCTGAGTCACAGGTCAAGCACCTGAGACACAGGTCAAACACCTGAGTCACAGGTCAATCACCTGAGACACAGGTCAACCACCTGAGACACAGGTCAAACACCTGAGTCACAGGTCAACCACCTGAGTCACAGGTCAAGCACCTGAGACACAGGTCAAACACCTGAGTCACAGGTCAACCACCTGAGACACAGGTCAAACACCTGAGACACAGGTCAAACACCTGAGTCACAGGTCAAACACCTGAGACACAGGTCAACCACCTGAGTCACAGGTCAAACACCTGAGACACAGGTCAAACACCTGAGACACAGGTCAACCACCTGAGTCACAGGTCAAACACCTGAGTCACAGGTCAAACACCTGAGACACAGGTCAACCACCTGAGTCACAGGTCAAACACCTGAGACACAGGTCAAACACCTGAGTCACAGGTCAACCACCTGAGACACAGGTCAAACACCTGAGACACAGGTCAAACACCTGAGTCACAGGTCAACCACCTGAGACACAGGTCAACCACCTGAGTCACAGGTCAAACACCTGAGACACAGGTCAACCACCTGAGACACAGGTCAAACACCTGAGACACAGGTCAACCACCTGAGACACAGGTCAAACACCTGAGACACAGGTCAAGCACTTGAGACACAGGTCAAACACCTGAGACACAGGTCAACCACCTGAGACACAGGTCAAACACCTGAGTCACAGGTCAAACACCTGAGACACAGGTCAAACACCTGAGTCACAGGTCAACCACCTGAGTCACAGGTCAAACACCTGAGACACAGGTCAAGCACTTGAGACACAGGTCAAACACCTGAGACACAGGTCAACCACCTGAGACACAGGTCAAACACCTGAGTCACAGGTCAAACACCTGAGACACAGGTCAAGCACTTGAGTCACAGGTCAAACACCTGAGACACAGGTCAAACACCTGAGTCACAGGTCAACCACCTGAGTCACAGGTCAATCACCTGAGACACAGGTCAAGCACCTGAGTCACAGGTCAACCACCTGAGACACAGGTCAACCACCTGAGACACAGGTCAAACACCTGAGACACAGGTCAAGCACTTGAGACACAGGTCAAACACATGAGACACAGGTCAACCACCTGAGACACAGGTCAAACACCTGAGTCACAGGTCAAACACCTGAGACACAGGTCAAGCACTTGAGTCACAGGTCAAACACCTGAGTCACAGGTCAAACACCTGAGACACAGGTCAAACACCTGAGACACAGGTCAAACACCTGAGTCACAGGTCAACCACCTGAGACACAGGTCAATCACCTGAGACACAGGTCAAGCACCTGAGACACAGGTCAAACACCTGAGTCACAGGTCAAACACCTGAGACACAGGTCAAACACCTGAGTCACAGGTCAAACACCTGAGACACAGGTCAAACACCTGAGACACAGGTCAAACACCTGAGTCACAGGTCAAACACCTGAGACACAGGTCAACCACCTGAGACACAGGTCAACCACCTGAGACACAGGTCAAACACCTGAGTCACAGGTCAACCACCTGAGACACAGGTCAAACACCTGAGACACAGGTCAAACACCTGAGTCACAGGTCAAGCACCTGAGACACAGGTCAAACACCTGAGTCACAGGTCAACCACCTGAGACACAGGTCAACCACCTGAGACACAGGTCAAACACCTGAGTCACAGGTCAACCACCTGAGACACAGGTCAAACACCTGAGTCACAGGTCAACCACCTGAGACACAGGTCAAACACCTGAGACACAGGTCAAGCACTTGAGACACAGGTCAAACACCTGAGTCACAGGTCAAACACCTGAGACACAGGTCAAGCACCTGAGTCACAGGTCAAACACCTGAGACACAGGTCAAGCACCTGAGACACAGGTCAAACACCTGAGTCACAGGTCAAACACCTGAGACACAGGTCAAGCACCTGAGACACAGGTCAAACACCTGAGTCACAGGTCAACCACCTGAGACACAGGTCAAACACCTGAGACACAGGTCAAACACCTGAGTCACAGGTCAAACACCTGAGACACAGGTCAACCACCTGAGTCACAGGTCAAGCACCTGAGACACAGGTCAAAGACCTGAGACACAGGTCAACCACCTGAGTCACAGGTCAAACACCTGAGTCACAGGTCAAACACCTGAGTCACAGGTCAAACACCTGAGACACAGGTCAAACACCTGAGTCACAGGTCAAACACCTGAGACACAGGTCAACCACCTGAGACACAGGTCAAACACCTGAGACACAGGTCAAACACCTGAGTCACAGGTCAACCACCTGAGACACAGGTCAAACACCTGAGTCACAGGTCAAACACCTGAGTCACAGGTCAACCACCTGAGACACAGGTCAACCACCTGAGACACAGGTCAAACACCTGAGACACAGGTCAAACACCTGAGTCACAGGTCAAACACCTGAGACACAGGTCAACCACCTGAGACACAGGTCAAACACCTGAGACACAGGTCAAACACCTGAGTCACAGGTCAACCACCTGAGACACAGGTCAAACACCTGAGTCACAGGTCAAGCACCTGAGACACAGGTCAAGCACCTGAGACACAGGTCAAACAGCTGAGACACAGGTCAACCACCTGAGACACAGGTCAAACACCTGAGTCACAGGTCAAGCACCTGAGACACAGGTCAAGCACCTGAGACACAGGTCAACCACCTGAGACACAGGTCAAACACCTGAGACACAGGTCAAGCACCTGAGTCACAGGTCAACCACCTGAGACACAGGTCAAACACCTGAGACACAGGTCAAACACCTGAGTCACAGGTCAAACACCTGAGTCACAGGTCAAACACCTGAGACACAGGTCAACCACCTGAGACACAGGTCAAACACCTGAGTCACAGGTCAAACACCTGAGACACAGGTCAAACACCTGAGACACAGGTCAAACACCTGAGTCACAGGTCAACCACCTGAGACACAGGTCAAACACCTGAGACACAGGTCAACCACCTGAGACACAGGTCAAGCACCTGAGTCACAGGTCAAACACCTGAGTCACAGGTCAACCACCTGAGACACAGGTCAAACACCTGAGTCACAGGTCAAACACCTGAGACACATGTCAAGCACTTGAGACACAGGTCAAACACCTGAGACACAGGTCAAACACCTGAGACACAGGTCAACCACCTGAGTCACAGGTCAAACACCTGAGTCACAGGTCAAACACCTGAGACACAGGTCAAACACCTGAGACACAGGTCAAACACCTGAGTCACAGGTCAACCACCTGAGACACAGGTCAATCACTTGAGTCACAGGTCAAACACTTGAGTCACAGGTCAATCACCTGAGACACAGGTCAACCACCTGAGACACAGGTCAAACACCTGAGACACAGGTCAACCACCTGAGACACAGGTCAAACACCTGAGTCACAGGTCAAACACCTGAGACACAGGTCAACCACCTGAGACACAGGTCAACCACCTGAGACACAGGTCAAACACCTGAGTCACAGGTCAACCACCTGAGACACAGGTCAACCACCTGAGTCACAGGTCAACCACCTGAGACACAGGTCAAACACCTGAGACACAGGTCAAACACCTGAGTCCCAGCCGGGTCAGGCCACACCCCCACAGCTACACTACGGCTTGAAAGACATGTTATTATGGCTGCAACAACGAATCGATAAAATCGATAAAAATCGATGATTAAAATAGTTGGCAACGAATTCCATTCTCGATTCGTTGTGTCGCGCGATTCTTACGGCGCTCAATAAGTCACGGAGTATAAACAAAGTAGATTTGAGCGCAGAGCGGAGCAGGAGAAACAAGAGGGAGGGAGAGACGGAACGCTGCGTTGTGAGAGCCAATCAGCGCTGAGCTGCTCCTCTGTTGATGAATCTAATTGGCTGCTGCTGCTCACGTGGCGCTGGATGCAGAAGTCCTTCACGTCGTCGGAGACATTCACGGAGCTGAGTGCTAGTGAGTTTTTCTAGTGAGAGTGTGCTCACCTGGGTGCGCGAAGCTTGCTGTTACGTGCGCCTGCTGCCAGTCTGACTCCGCTGTTATGAGTGAATGACGTCACGTGCGACCTGGAGGTGTTAACCACTTGTGTGCCAAATCTTTTTTTTATTTTTTTTTAATTAACATTCGGGGCTAATTAAAAAACATCCGGGGCTTTAGCCCCGGGTTTTTTAGCCTAGGGACGCCACTGGCTACATGTCACGACGTGTGTGGCATTTCCACAAGAGGATAACGTAGAAAACGTGGTTATTTATTCCGTGGCGGATAGCGGAAAATATTTTTCCACGGAGAAAGGCAACGGAGATAAGCCACGCCCCCACTCGCTGTGAGCGCTGCGCGTGCAGACAGCATTTGACTGAGCGGAGCAGCGTGCGCTCTGATCGCTCTTTTAATGAAGTATCGATACTAAAAATATGCTGAATCACATCGTGTTTAACGTACGGGTACTTTGTTAGCATCGCTACACCGTGCAGCGTGACAGCAGCAGATGTAGCGGACTAACATGCAAGCTAACCTAACTTCCCAAACGCTGTCGACATCTGAACGCTGATTGGCCGAGACGCGACACGTCTCATCAAAGATGTTTTATTGTGAACACCACTTCACATTTTTTCCGCGTCTCACTGCAATCTCAACGGCAGCGGGCCAGGTGAAAAACATAATACATCGGAACACGTCTCTGATATTGTTCAGGGGGCGGGGCCACATGGGAACCACTGCTCAGGAGAGGAGAGCTGTCAGTCTGTTTGTGACGGTTCATCACCATGGTGACCAGTGAACAGGTTCATCACCATGGTGACCAGTGAACAGGTTCATCACATGGTGACCAGTGAACAGGTTCATCACCATGGTGACCAGTGAACAGGTTCATCACCATGGTGACCAGTGAACAGGTTCATCCACATGGTGACCAGTGAACAGGTTCATCACCATGGTGACCAATGAACAGGTTCATCACCATGGTGACCAGTGAACAGGTTCATCACCATGGTGACCAGTGAACAGGTTCATCCACATGGTGACCAGTGAACAGGTTCATCCTCATGGTGACCAATGAACAGGTTCATCACCATGGTGACCAATGAACAGGTTCATCACCATGGTGACCAGTGAACAGGTTCATCCACATGGTGACCAGTGAACAGGTTCATCCTCATGGTGACCAATGAACAGGTTCATCACCATGGTGACCAGTGAACAGGTTCATCACCATGGTGACCAATGAACAGGTTCATCACCATGGTGACCAGTGAACAGGTTCATCACCATGGTGACCAGTGAACAGGTTCATCCACATGGTGACCAGTGAACAGGTTCATCCTCATGGTGACCAATGAACAGGTTCATCACCATGGTGACCAATGAACAGGTTCATCACCATGGTGACCAGTGAACAGGTTCATCCACATGGTGACCAGTGAACAGGTTCATCCTCATGGTGACCAATGAACAGGTTCATCACCATGGTGACCAGTGAACAGGTTCATCACCATGGTGACCAATGAACAGGTTCATCACCATGGTGACCAGTGAACAGGTTCATCCACATGGTGACCAGTGAACAGGTTCATCCTCATGGTGACCAATGAACAGGTTCATCACCATGGTGACCAGTGAACAGGTTCATCACCATGGTGACCAGTGAACAGGTTCATCACCATGGTGACCAGTGAACAGGTTCATCACATGGTGACCAGTGAACAGGTTCATCCACATGGTGACCAGTGAACAGGTTCATCACCATGGTGACCAGTGAACAGGTTCATCACATGCTGACCAGTGAACAGGTTCATCCACATGCTGACCAGTGAACAGGTTCATCACCATGGTGACCAGTGAACAGGTTCATCACCATGGTGACCAGTGGGTCTCCAGGACCTTTCCATGACTTTAAACCACATTTCCATGATTAAACATTTTGTGAAAACTCTGTCTATACGTGACAAAGTGAGAAGATGTAGTATTTAAAATAACAATGAGAATTTCAAAGCATACCGTATATATACCGTGTAAATTAAAATTTGAATAAAACAAATTTGCATTACTTTACCCAAATATTTTGGGATTTTATTTTTTCCAATTACTTTTCTAGGCCTGCTCATAGCCATTTAAAAATTCCATGACTTTTCCAGGTTTTCCATGACCGTACGGACCCTGTTTTGAATAAAGGGTTGCAAATTAAAGTTTTTTAGTTTTTTTATCCGATTAATCGATTAATCGATAAAATAATCAACCAATTAATCGATTATCAAAATAATCGTTAGTTGCAGCGCTACATGTGATCACCTTTATATCCTGTGCTTTTATTTTGAAGGTTACAAATTAAATGGATTTGTGTTATAATATTAGAGAAATGTTCTTGTGTAAAATATTTCTCCTCTTGAATAAACAATAATAAAAAGAAGAGAGTTATCTAACAATATGTTCGGGAGTAGTTTATACAGAGTGTCAGGTACGCCGGCCCTTTAAGAGGCGGCCATGATGCTGAACATGAGTTTGACGCTCTATAGAACCAGATCCAACGGCTCATTACTGCATTATAATGACATAGTTTGACCTCACAAGAGGCCTCATGTCACAGTTTCAAGTTTCAAGTTTCAAGTTTTTATTGTCACATCCCCTTTTATACAAGTATAATCGGTTCGTGAAATTCTTATGTGCAAAACACCCGACAGCAGTAGCAGACTAAAAAAAGAATAAGAATGAGAATAAACTATACAATATCCACACAAAAAAAAGAAGAAAGTATTAACAATATATATATAAAACAATGTAATAGAATATACATCATGGCAATATATATATATAAAACAATGTAATAAAATATACACTTTTTGAGACTATATATATATATATATGTATATACATACAATATATATATACAATATATATATATATAAACAATGTAATAAAATATACACCATGGCCATAGATATTCACAGAATATGTTCTGGTGTGTAGTGTTAATGAGGGTCTCAGTCCTTGTTCAGCAGC
The DNA here is from genome assembly GCF_029220125.1 of Pseudoliparis swirei. Lineage (NCBI taxonomy): Eukaryota > Metazoa > Chordata > Actinopteri > Perciformes > Liparidae > Pseudoliparis > Pseudoliparis swirei. Next base: position 22,935,276 of record NC_079399.1, on the reverse strand, counting down.
CTGATGGCCTGACTGAAGAAGCTGTCCCTCAGTCTGTTTGTCGGCACTTGATACTGCGGTATCGCCTGCCTGACGGTAGAAGGGTGAACAGTTTGTGGCGGGGTGGTTATTGTCTTTCATCATCCGTTTGGCCCTGGCCACGCACCGCTTGGTGTATATGTCCAGGATGGAGGAAGCTCACCTCCAACGATGTACTGTGCCGACCGCACCACCTCTGTAGTGCCCTACGCTCCAGGGCGGTGCAGTTCCCGTACCAGACGGTGATGCAACCTGTCAGAACACTCTCGATGGTACTGGTGTAGAATGTTCTGAGGATGCGGGGGCCATGTTGAATTTCCTCAGTCGCCTAAGGAAATACAGGCGTTGTTGGGCCCTTTTCACCACGTGAGTGGTGTGCGTGGTCCATGTGAGGTCCTCGGAGATGTGCACGCCGAGGAACTTGAAGCTGCTGACCCTCTACTGCAACTCCGTCTATGGAGATGGGGTGTGCTCTCCTCTCCGCTTCCTGTAGTCCACGATCAGCTCCTTGGTCTTCTTGGCGTTGAGGACGAGGCTGTTCTCCTGGCACCACTGTACCAGTGATCCAACCTCCTCCCTACAGGCTGTCTCGTTGCGTGGGTGATCAGCCCCAACACTGTTGTGTCGTCAGCAAACTTGATGATGACGTTGGAGCTGTGCATGGCCGTGCAGTCGTGGGTGTACAGGAGTAGAGGAGAGGGCTCAACACGCATCCCTGAGGGGCTCCCGTGTTGAGGGTCAGCGGCTCTGAGGTGGTACCGCCCATCCTCACCACCTGGCGGCGGCCCGACAGGAAGTCCAGTATCCAGCTGCACATGGTAGAGTGCAGGCCTAGACCTCTGAGCTTGGTGTCGAGCTTGGCGGGAACAATAGTGTTGAACGCTGAGCTGTAGTCCACAACCAGCATTCGCACACAACAGTTCCTCCTCCAGGTGGGAAAGGCGGTGTGAAGTGCCATGGCAATGCGTCGTCCGGTGGATCTGTTTTGACGATATGCAAATTGCCATGGGTCCAGCGTGGCAGGCAACATGGAACAAATGAAGTCCTTGACCAACCTCTCAAGCATTTACTGACAATCGAGGTGAGGGCTACGGGTCTCCAGTCATTCAGGCAGGTTACCTTGGGGTGTTTGGGGACAGGCACAATGGTGGACATCTTGAAGCTCTCAGGAACAACAGCCTGGGACAGGGAGAGGTTGAAGATGTCTGCGAAGACTCCTGCCAACTGGTCTGCACATGCTCTGAGGGCGCCCGGGATGTGGTCGGGACCTGCCGCCTTCCGGATGTCCACCCGCTTGAAGGCTCTGCGCACGTCAGCCTCTGAGATGATCAGCAGGCTGGTCTCCTCGGCGGCGCTGCCTTCGGCGGGCTGCCGCTCACGCCGAACCGAGCAAAGAATGTATTTAGCTCGCCTGGGAGGGAGGTAGAGGAGTTCTCTTCACCGCTGGTTTTCCTCTGAAGTCCGTGATTGTCTGTAGCCCTTCCACACACCTCTCACGTCATGGCTCTTGAGCTTTTCCTCCACCTTGTTCCTGAACTCCCGCTTGGCAGAGCCGATGGTCTTACGGAGGTCGTAGCGGGCTCTTTTGTATTCCGCCATATTCCCGGAGTCAAAGGCGGTGTTACGCGTATGAGTGCAGCGCGAACATCGCCATTTATCCACGGTTTCTGGTTGGGATAACCGAACCGACTTGGTAGGAACAACGTCATCTATGCATTTCTTGATGAACCCGGTGACTGAGGACACGTACTCACTGACGTTGTTGTCCGACGCGACCCTGAACACATCCCAGTCAGCACGTTCAAAACAGTCCTGTAGCATAGACTCCGATTGGTCCGACCAGCGTTGCACTTCCTTCACAGCGATTGGTTGCTGCTTAAGCCTCTGCCTGTAGGCGGGAGTAGTTGGATGGGCGGTGGTCCGATTTGCGAACGGTGGGCGGAGGAGGGCTTTGTATCCATCCCGGAAGGGAGTGTAGCAGTGGTCGAGAATCCGCCCCTCGTGTTGCTTTTATGTGTTGGTAGAACTTGGAGAACTTTCTTCAGGTTCGCTTTGTTGAAGTCCCCGCCACAATGAAAGCAGCCTCGGGTGTGCCGACTCCTGCTCGCTGATCGCCCGTGAGTTCCTTCAGCGCTATGTCCGTGTTAGCTTGAGGCGGAATGTACACAGCAGTTACGGTGACTGCTGTAAACTCCGCGGTAGCCAGAATGGTCGACACATGAGCATTAGGTACTCCAGGTCCGGGGAACAGAACGACTTGAGAGTATGTACATGACTTTGGTTGCACCAAGATCTGTTTATCATGAGACATACCCCTCCACGATCTTTACCAGAGAGTCTTTGTTCTGTCCGCGGTGGGCGGAAAATCCTGCCGCTCGATGGCTGAGTCGGTAACCTCCTCCGACATCCATGTCTCCGTAAGGCAGATGATGCAGTTGTCCTAGTTTCCGGTGGAATTGAATACGAGCCTGTAGCTCGCTAGCTTATTGTCCAAAGACTGTACATTTGCCAGTAAAATGGTGGGTAGTGGGGTCGATTGGCTCGGCGTCTCAGCCTAACCAGCACGCCAGCTCGCTTCCCCTCCGTCGGCGGCGTTTCGTGAGATCGCGCCTAAATGGACGGAGATAGTTCCGCTACTGTTCCTGGCGGGACGTCCGAGTAAGAGTTGAAAAACTCTGGTAGGCGGCGAGCAACTGCCGATCCAATCTCCAGAAGTGTGCATCTGTCGTACGTTAACTGGCTGCTAACGTTTTGTGCAAAAATAGTCGCAATAAGAAGAATAAATAACAAAAAACTACTACAAAATCCGGGAGCTCGCAACACAGCCGCCATCACGTACGGCGCCATATCAAGTACACAACCTCTGTACACAGGAGACCTCCCTGACCTTTGACCTCTGACCTTTGACCTCACACCAGGAACAACTCGATGGCTGCTGCTCGCTCTAGGTATGTTCTCTCGTCACATGTTACTGAGTGTGTGTGACCAGCAGCAGAGCGAAAACCGAGCAGCTCCGGCCACCAGGGGGCCGGGCGGTCAGGAGGAACCATCGCCGGCCGGCGCGGTGACAGGGGGAGCCGTTTACGATGAGCACATCCAACATGAGCGATATCGATCTCCCCATGAAGACTTCATCACATTAACCGAGAACCAAGTCCGACCGGATCACGTCAACACGATTATGAAGGACCCGATTCATCCAGGACCCAAAACCCCAAATCATCCAAAATAACCCCAAATAACCCTAAATAACCCCAAATAACCCCAAATCATCCAAAATATCCCCAAATATCCAAAAATAACCCAAATCATCAAAAATATCCCAAAACAACCCAAAACATCACAAAATATCACAAAATAACCCCAAATATCACAAAATATCACAAAATAACCCAAAATGTCCAAAAATATCACAAAATATCACAAAATAACCCAAAATATCACAAAATATCACAAAATAACCTAAAATATCCCCAAATATCACAAAATATCCCAAAATAACCAAAAATATCCCAAAATATCATAAAATATCACAAAATAACCAAAAATATCCCAAAATATCCCAAAATAACCAAAAATATCCCAAAATACCACAAAATATCACAAAATATCGCGAAATATCACAAAATAATCATAATTATCACAAAATATCCCAAATAACCCAAATCCTCCGCGTGGCGTGCACCTGTGCGCGGCTCACCTGGCTGCGGTCCTTGTCCACCTTCTTGAAGCACTTGTTGAGCGACAGGTTGTGGCGCACCGAGTTCTTCCAGCCGGTCGGCGCTCCGGAGAAGTACGGGAAGTGCTCCAGGATCCAGCCGTAGATCTCCTTCACCGGCAGCCGCTTGTCGGCCGCGTCCTCGATGGCCATGAAGATCAGGCAGCTGAAGGAGTACGGCGGCTTCCTGTCGGCGCCCGCCGCCCGTCGCAGGCGCCGTGTCGCCGGCGGCGTCGTCGGGCCGGCGGCGGCGAGGGCGAGCGCGGCCGGCGCGGCCCGTCGGGGTCCTGCAGCGGCGACACGCTGCGCAGACCCGAGTGGCTGAAGCTGTTCAGGAGGTCGGTGCTCTGGAGCCAGGACAGGCTGGTCAGCTCCTCGTCCTCCGCCCGCGAGAAGGAGGCGGACAGGCCGGCCAGCTCCTCGTCCTCCGCCCGCGAGAAGGAGGCGCACAGCGACAGCGACAGGTCGGCGGCGTCCGCCTCCGACGTGGCGGCGCCGCCCTGCCGGAGCGACGGGCTCAAGCCCCGAGAGGCGCCGGCGCCGCTACTGGGGCTCTGGGCCTTCTTACTGGGGGGCATGGTGGGACCCATCCAGCCCAGGGCTCACTGCTGGAGAGGAGGAGGAGGAGAGGAGGAGGAGGAGGAGGAGAGGGGGAGGAGGAGGAGAGGAGGAGGAGGGAAGGAGAGGAGGAGGAGGGAAGGAGGAGGAGGAGGAGGGGGAGGAGGAGAGAAAATAAACCCGGTCAGCTTCATACAGCATCAGTTCTTGTTAAAGTGGAGGAGACACGTAACTCTAGAGGTGAACCACATGTTGGAGCTCAGGGTGAAGAGACTGAAACACACACTCTACTGGTAGTGTACATTTAGTGCGGTACCAAAACACACACACACACTCACACACACACACACACACACACCCATACTCACACACACACACTCACACACACACACACACTCACACACACCCACACTCACACACACACACTCACACTCACTCACACACACACACACACACACACACACTCCTGTGTCCACACACACACTCCTGTGATCCCCCCCCCTCTTCACTTCTCTACTGTTGATAACTCTTCATAGCCGACGGGATAAATATAGGAACCTCTCCTCTCCTTCACGTCTCCTCTCCTCTCCTTCAGGTCTCCTCTCCTTCGCGTCTCCTCTCCTCTCCTTCACCTCTCCTCTCCTTCACGTCTCCTCTCCTTCATGTCTCGTCTCCTTCATGTCTCCTCTCCTTCACGTCTCCTCTCCTCTCCTTCAGGTCTCCTCTCTTCACGTCTCCTTCATGTCTCGTCTCCTTCACGTCTCCTCTCCTTCACGTCTCCTCTCCTCTCCTTCAGGTCTCCTCTCCTTCACGTCTCCTCTCCTTCATGTCTCGTCTCCTTCACGTCTCCTCTCCTTCGCGTCTCCTCTCCTTCACGTCTCCTCTCCTTCACGTCTCCTCTCCTTCATGTCTCGTCTCCTTCACGTCTCCTCTCCTTCACGTCTCCTCTCCTCTCCTTCAGGTCTCCTCTCCTTCACCTCCTCTCCTTCACGTCTCCTCTCCTTCACGTATCCTCTCCTTCACGTCTCCTCTCCTTCACATCTCCTCTCCTCTCCTTCAGGTCTCCTCTCCTTCGCGTCTCCTCTCCTCTCCTTCACGTCTCCTCTCCTTCATGTCTCCTCTCCTCTCCTTCATGTCTCCTCTCCTCTCCTTCACGTCTCCTCTCCTTCACGTCTCCTCTCCTCTCCTTCACGTCTCGTCTCCTTCACGTCTCCTCTCCTTCACATCTCCTCTCCTCTCCTTCATGTCTCCTCTCCTCTCCTTCACGTCTCCTCTTCTCTCCTTCACGTCTCCTCTCCTTCACATCTCCTCTCCTCTCCTTCACGTCTCCTCTTCTCTCCTTCACGTCTCCTCTCCTCTCCTTCACGTCTCCTCTCCTCTCCTTCACGTCTCGTCTCCTTCACGTCTCCTCTCCTCTCCTTCACGTCTCCTCTCTCCTCTCCTTCACATCTCCTCTCCTTCGCGTCTCCTTTCCTCCACGTCTCCTCTCCTTCACGTCTCCTCTCAATTCAATTCAATTCAATTCAGTTTATTTGTATAGCCCAATTTCACAAATTACAAATTTGTCTCGGAGTGCTTTACAATCTGTACACATAGACATCCCTGCCCCAAAACCTCACATCGGACCAGGAAAAACTCCCAAATAACCCTTCAGGGGGAAAAAAAGGGAAGAAACCTGCAGGAGAGCAACAGAGGAGGATCCCTCTCCTAGTATGGACAGATGCAATAGATGTCATGTGACCAGAAGGACAGATTTAGAGTTAAAATACATTCAATGAATATGACAGAGTGTATGAATAGTTCATAGTAGGCATATTCCACGATGGAGACCTCCACGATCCATCAGGCAGATGGCGGTGGGGAGGAGGAGTGGGCGGAGTCTCAACAGTGGGCGGAGTCTCAACAGGACAGTGGCGTAGTCATGAGCAGGAATTCCACGACCCAGACCTCGATGATCCATCAGGCAGATAGGATCTATGCCGTCTCATAGGGTCCGATGACCCCATGAGACGTGAAGTCAAAAGGACTCCGGGGAGAAAGCAGAGTTAGTAACGTGTGATGGAGAGATGAACATTCATCCCTAAGGAGAGAAAAAAGAGGAGATAGGTGCTCAGTGCATCCTAAACGTCCCCCGGCAGCTATAAGCCTATAGCAGCATATCAAGGGGCTGGACCAGGGCAAACCTGATTCAGCCCTAACTATAAGCTCTGTCAAAGAGGAAGGTCTTAAGTCTACTCTTAAACGAGGTGACTGTGTCTGCCTCCCGGACTGAAGGTGAAGCTGGTTCCATAAAGAGGAGCTTGATAACTAAAGGCTCTGGCTCCCATTCTACTTTTTAAGACTCTAGGAACTACAAGTAGTCCGCATTTAGTGAGCGTAGCTCTCTAGTGGGCAATATGGTACTACAAGCTCCTTAAGATATGATGGTGCATCACCAATCAAGGCTTTGTACGTTAAGAGAAGAATTTTAAAAGTGATTCTTGATTTTACTGGGAGCCAGTGCAGAGCAGCTAGTGCAGGAGTGATGTGATCTCTTTTCTTAGTTTTAGTGAGAACACGAGCTGCAGCATTCTGGATCAACTGGAGGGACCTAAGAGATTTATTAGAGCAGCCTGCTAATAAGGAGTTGCAGTAATCCAGTCTCAAGTAACGAACGTGAACCAATTTTTCTGCATCTTTTGAGACAAGATGTGCCTGATTTTTGAAATATTACGTAGATGAAAGAATGCAGTCCTTGAGATTTGCTTTACGTGGGAGTTAAAGGACAAGTCCCGATCAAAGATAACGCCAAGATTCTTTACAGTGGTGTTGGATGCCAGGGCAATGCCGTCTACCGAATCCACATCACCAGATAATTGATCTCTGAGGTGCTCAGGGCCGATTAAAATTACTTCGGTTTTGTCTGAGTTTAACATCAAGAAGTTGCAGGTCATCCATGTTTTTATGTCTTTAAGACATGCTTGAATTTTACAGAGTTGGTTGCTCTCCTCTGGTTTTATCGATAGAAACTATAGAAACTATAGAAACTACATCAGCGCAGAGCTGAAGGTCCTGATGGCATCAGCCCCAGGGTCCTAAAGACCTGCGCCACCCAGCTGTCTGGTGTCCTGCAGCGCCTCTTCAACCTCAGCCTGAGGCTGGGGGAAGTCCCGGTGCTGTGGAAGACGTCGTGCCTGGTCCCTGTCCCAAAGAAGTCAGCACCATCTGGCCTCAACGACTACCGACCGGTCGCCCTCACCTCCCATGTGATGAAGGTGCTGGAGAGGCTGGTCTTGGCCCACCTCCGGCCGCAGGTGAAATCATCGTTGGACCCTCTGCAATTTGCTTACCAGCCTCATGTGGGAGTGGACGACGCCATCATCTACCTGCTGCAACGAGCTCAGTCGCACCTGGATGGAACCGATGTCTCTGTGAGAGTCACTTTCTTTGACTTCTCCAGTGCATTTAACACCATCCAGCCACTGCTGCTGAGTGAGAAGCTGCGGTGGCAGTGTGGGCCGTCCACCATCTCCTGGATCACTGACTACCTCACAGGCAGACCACAGTTTGTCAGAATGGGCCGTGTGCTGTCTGGGCGGTGGTCAGTGATGTTGAGCCCCACAGGGAACTGTTCTGTCTCCGTTCCTCTTGACCCTGTACACCAGTGACTTCCAGTAGAACACGGAGTCATGCCATCTGCAGAAGTACTCTGATGATTCTGCAGTGGTCGGGTATTAGGGATGGACGGGAGGAGGAGTACAGGGCCGTGGTGAGTGACTTTGTAAAGTGGGCGATGAGAACCACCTGCGGCTGAACGTGGCCAAGACCAGAGAGATGGTGGTGGACTTCAGGAGGAAGGCGACAGCTCCTACACCTCTGAGTGTCCTGGGGTGGACGTGGACATGGTGGAGGAGTACAAGTACCTGGGCGTCTCCACCGACAGCCGACTGAACTGGAAGGCCAACATCAACGCTGTGTACAAGAAGGGGATGAGTCGACTCTTTCCTGAGAAAGCTTGATCCTTCAACGTGTGCAGCAAGATGCTGGAGTTATTCTACCAGTCGGTTGTCGCCAGTGTGCTGCACTTTGCCATTGTCTGCTGGGGAGCAGCATCGAGCCGGTGACACCAGCCGTCTTAACAAACTGGTTAGGAAGGCTGGCTCCATCATCGCTGCCAGCTGGAGCACCTGGAACAGGTGGTGGAGAGGAGGTCGTTGAAGAAACTGGTGTCCATATTGGACAACCGGACCACCCTCTCCACCACCTCCTACAGGGACAGAGGAGTACTTTCTCCAGACGTCTCCTCACGCTCCGCTGCCACAAGGAGAGATACAGGAGAACATTCCTGCCGACGGCTATGAGGCTCTACAACAGTTCACCTCTTGCCAGATCACCCTAACCCTTCTTATATTTTGTGTTTTGTTTTTATTCTTGTGTTGCTGCTACTGACTCGACAAATTTCCCCTTGGGGATTAATAAAGTATATATCTATCTATCTATCTATCTATATAGTTGAGTATCATCTGCATAACAATGAAAGTTGATGGAGTGTTTCCTGATAATATTGCCCAAAGGAAGCATGTATAAGGTAAATAAAATTGGTCCAAGCATGGAACCTTGTGGAACTCCGTGATTAACGTTGGTGGTTATCGAGGCGTCATCGTTTACAAATACAAACTGAGATCGATCTGATAAATAGGATTTAAACCAAATTAGTGCCGTGCCTGAAATGCCAATCGACTGCTCCAGTCTCTGTAACAGGATGTCATGGTCAATGGTGTCGAATGCAGCACTAAGGTCTAACAAGACCAGGACAGAGAGGAGTCCTTTATCTGCTGCCATTAAGAGGTCATTTGTAATTTTCACCAGTGCTGTCTCGGTGGTGTTTTCTAAATCCTGATTGAAATTTCTCAAATAAACTATTATGATGTAGAAAGTCGCACAACTGATTTGCGACCACTTTCTCAAGGATCTTGGAGAGGAAGGGGAGGTTAGAGATCGGTCTGTAGTTAGCCAATACCTCTGGATCCAGAGTGGGCTTCTTCAGGAGAGGTTTAATAACAGCCACTTTGAAGGAGTGTGGTACGTGGCCTGTTAGCAGAGACACATTGATAATATCTAATAGAGAGCCGCCAATTAAAGGCAAAACGTCTTTAAGCAGCCCCGTCGGGATGGGGTCCAAGAGACAGGTAGACGTGTTCGAAGTAGAAACCGTTGAAGATAATTGGTCACGGTTGATGGGAGAAAAGCCCTCCAAATATACACCAGGGCATACAGCGGTTTCCAAGGCCATTCCACTTGAGGACAGATTGGCACTGGTTATGGGCAAGAGATTATTAATCTTGTCCCTAATAGTTAAAATCTTTTCATTAAAGAAGTTCATAAAGTCATTACCACTAAGGTTTATAGGAATGCTCGGCTCCACAGAGCTGTGACTCTCTGTCAGCCTGGCTACAGTGCTGAAGAGAAACCTGGGTTGTTTTTATTTTTTCTATTACTGATGAGTAATAGGCTGCTCTGGCATTACGGAGGGCCTTCTTATATGTTTTAAGACTATCTCGCCAAACTAAGCGGGATTCTTCCAGATTAGTTGAACGCCATATGCGTTCAAGCTTTCGTGACGTTTGCTTTAGTTTGCGGGTCTGAGGGTTATACCAGGGAGCAAACCTCCTCTTCCTCACTGTCTTCTTCTTCAGAGGGGCGATCGAGTCCAGTGTCATTCTCAGAGAGCCTATGGCACTGTCAACAAGATGATCAATCTGGGACGGACTAAAGTTAGACCAGGAGTCCTCTGTTATATTGAGACGTGGTATCGAATCAAATACAGAAGGAATCGCTTCTTTAAATTTAGCTACAGCACTATCAGTTAGACATCTAGTGTAGAAACTTTTGACTACCGGAGTACACTCCGGTAGTATAAATTCAAAAGTGATGAGGTTGTGGTCTGACAGAAGAGGATTCTGTGGGAAGACGTTCAAATGCTCAATGTCAACGCCATAAGTAAGAACAAGATCAAGCGTGTGGCCAAAGCTGTGAGTGGGTTTCTGTACTCTCTGACAGAAGCCAATCGAGTCCAACAAGGAGATGAATGCAGCACTAAGGCAATCATTATCAACATCCACATGGATATTAAAATCTCCAACAATAATAACTTTATCGGTTTTAAGAACCAAACTAGATATACATTCTGAGAATTCAGATATAAACTCTGAATATGGACCTGGTGGCCGGTACAGAATCACAAATCGAATTGGCTGTCGTGTTTTCCAGGTTGGATGTGAAAGACTAAGAACAAGGCTTTCAAATGAGGTGTAGTGTAATTTTGGTTGAGGATTAATTAATAGGCTCGATTCAAAGATGGCTGCTACTCCACCTCCTCGACCGGTGCCTCGAGGAATGTGAGTATTAATATGACTTGGAGGAGTCGATTCATTCAGGCAGACATATTCTTCATGGCTCAGCCAGGTTTCAGTTAGGCAACATAAATCAATGTGATTATCTGATATTAAATCATTCAGTAACACAGCTTTAGATGACAGAGATCGAATATTTAGGAGACCACATTTAATAGACCTATTTTGTTGCACTGCTGAAATAATGGTGTTAACTTGTATAAGGTTATTGTGTTCGACTCCTCTTCTGCTTACTTTTGATTTATTTAATTGAAGTGGCCGTGGGACAGACACAGTCTCTACTCTAAAGTCAAGGGTGGGTAACTGCTCGAATGGAAGAGCAGAGAAGGGTGTTAAACTACAACTCTGCTCCGGTTCCTGATCTGAACCCTGGGTTGTCATGGATTAAGTCCGGTGATCAACTTGGTCATATTCGCAGAAACGAGGCGCTCGTCCAACGTGGGATGAATGCCGCCTCCTCATCAGATCAGGTTTTCCCCAGAAAGTCTTCCAGTTGTCTACGTAGCCCACATTATTCGCTGGGCACCACCTCGACAGCCAGCGGTTGAAAGACGACATTCGGCTATACAATTCATCTGTCTGCACATTTGGGAGAGGGCCAGAGAAAATTACGGTGTCCGACAACGTCTTGGCATAAGCACATACGGATTCCACATTAATTTTAGTGACTTCCGACCGACGGGCTCGGGCGTCATTACCACCGGCGTGTATTACAATCTGACTCTCCTCTCCTTCACGTCTCCTCTCCTTCGCGTCTCCTCTCCTTCACGTCTCCTCTCCTTCACGTCTCCTCTCCTGGCTCTCCTCTCCTCGCCTCTCCTTCACTCTCCTCTCTCTCCTTCACATCTCCTCTCCTTCATGTCTCCTCCTCCTCTCCTCTCTCCTCTCCTTCACTCTCCTCTCCTCTCCTCTCCCTCCTTCCACCTCTCCTCTCCTTCACGTCTCTTCTCTGCACTGTTTTGATGTTGAGTTTAATTAATTAAAATGTCCCCATGTGTGTGTGTGATGTGTGTGTGTGTGTGTGCACCTGTATGTTCATGTGTGTGTTTGACGTGTGTGTGCACCTGTATGTTCATGTGTGTGTTTGATGTGTGTGTGCACCTGTATGTTCATGTGTGTGTGTGTGTGCACCTGTATGTTCATGTGTGTGTTTGATGTGTGTGTGCACCTGTATGTTCATGTGTGTGTGTGTGTGTGTGTGCACCTGTATGTTCATGTGTGTGTTTGATGTGTGTGCACCTGTATGTTCATGTGTGTGTGTGTGTGTGCACCTGTATGTTCATGTGTGTGTTTGATGTGTGTGTGCACCTGTATGTTCATGTGTGTGTGTGATGTGTGTGTGTGTGTGTGCACCTGTATGTTCATGTGTGTGTTTGATGTGTGTGTGCACCTGTATGTTCATGTGTGTGTGTGATGTGTGTGTGTGCACCTGTATGTTCATGTGTGTGTTTGATGTGTGTGTGCACCTGTATGTTCATGTGTGTGTGATGTGTGTGTGTGTGTGCACCTGTATGTTCATGTGTGTGTTTGATGTGTGTGTGCACCTGTATGTTCATGTGTGTGTGTGATGTGTGTGTGCACCTGTATGTTCATGTGTGTGTTTGTCGAGTGTGTGTGTGCACCTGTATGTTCATGTGTGTGTTTGACGTGTGTGTGTGTGTGGACCTGTATGTTCATGTGTGTGTTTGATGTGTGTGTGCACCAGTATGTTCATGTGTGTGTTTGACGTGTGTGTGCACCTGTATGTTCATGTGTGTGTTTGACGTGTGTGTGTGTGTGCACCTGTATGTTCATGTGTGGAGTCTTGTTTGAAGCTGCTGGCTAAGGATAAGCGGAGATACAGTCAGATTGTAATACACGCCGGTGGTAATGACGCCCGAGCCCGCCGCTCGGAACTCACTAAAATTAATGTGGAATCCGTGTGTGCTTATGCCAAGACGTTGTCGGACACCGTAATTTTCTCTGGCCCTCTCCCAAATTTGCAGACAGACGAATTGTATAGCCGAATGTCGTCTTTCAACCGCTGGCTGTCGAGGTGGTGCCCAGCGAATAATGTGGGCTACGAGACAACTGGAAGACTTTCTGGGGAAAACCTGATCTGATGAGGAGAGACGGCATTCATCCCACGTTGGACGGAGCGTCTCATTTCTGCGAATATGACCAAGTTGATCACCGGACTTAATCTATGACAACCCAGGGTTCAGATCAGGAACCGGGAGCAGAGTTGTAGTTTAACACCCTTCTCTGCTCTTCCATTCGAGCAGTTACCCACCCATGACTTTAGAGTAGAGACTGTGTCTGTCCCACGGCCACTTCAATTAAATAAATCAAAAGTAAGCAGAAGAGGAGTCGTACACAATAACCTTATACAAGTTAACACAATTATTTCAGCAGTGCAACAAAATAGGTCTATTAAATGTGGTCTCCTAAATATTCGATCTCTGTCATCTAAAGCTGTGTTACTAAATGATTTAATATCAGATAATCACATTGATTTATGTTGCCTAACTGAAACCTGGCTGAGCCATGAAGAATATGTCTGCCTGAATGAATCGACTCTCCAAGTCATATTAATACTCACATTCCTCGAGGCACCGGTCGAGGAGGTGGAGTAGCAGCCATCTTTGAATCGAGCCTATTAATTAATCCTCAACCAAAATTACACTACACCTCATTTGAAAGCCTTGTTCTTAGTCTTTCACATCCAACCTGGAAAACACTACAGCCAATTCGATTTGTGATTCTGTACCGCCACCAGGTCCATATTCAGAGTTTATATCTGAATTCTCAGAATTTATATCAAGTTTGGTTCTTAAAACCGATAAAGTTATTATTGTTGGAGATTTTAATATCCATGTGGATGTTGATAATGATTGCCTTAGTGCTGCATTCATCTCCTTGTTGGACTCGATTGGCTTCTGTCAGAGAGTACAGAAACCCACTCACAGCTTTGGCCACACGCTTGATCTTGTTCTTACTTATGGCGTGACATTGAGCATTTGAACGCCTTCCCACAGAATCCTCTTCTGTCAGACCACAACCTCATAACTTTTGAATTTATACTACCGGAGTGTACTCCGTTAGTCAAAAGTTTCTACACTAGATGTCTAACTGATAGTGCTGTAGCTAAATTTAAAGAAGCGATTCCTTCTGTATTTGATTCGATACCACGCCTCAATATAACAGAGGACTCCTGGTCTACCTTTAGTCCGTCCCAGATTGATCATCTTGTTGACAGTGCCATAGGCTCTCTGAGAATGACACTGGACTCGATAGCCCTCTGAAGAAGAAGACAGTGAGGAAGAGGAGGTTTGCTCCTGGTATAACCCTCAGACCCGCAAACTGAAGCAACGTCACGAAAGCTTGAACGCATATGGCTCAACTAATCTCAAGAATCCCGCTTAGTTTGGCGAGATAGTCTTAAAACATATAAGAAGGCCCTCCGTAATGCCAGAGCAGCCTATTACTCATCAATAATAGAAAAATAAAAACAACCCCAGGTTTCTCTTCAGCACTGTAGCCAGGCTGACAGAGAGTCACAGCTCTGTGGAGCCGAGCATTCCTATAAACCTTAGTGGTAATGACTTTATGAACTTCTTTAATGAAAAGATTTTAACTATTAGGGACAAGATTAATAATCTCTTGCCCATAACCAGTGCCAATCTGTTCTCAAGTGGAATGGCCTTGGAAACCGCTGTATGCCCTGGTGTATATTTGAGGATTTTCTCCTATCAACCGTGACCAATTATTTTCAACGGTTTCTACTTGAACACGCCTACCTGTCTCTTGGACCCCATCCCGACGAGGCTGCTTAAAGACGTTTTGCCTTTAATTGGCGGCTCTCTATTAGATATTATCAATGTGTCTCTGCTAACAGGCCACGCACCACACTCCTTCAAGGTGGCTGTTATTAAACCTCTCCTGAAGAAGCCCACTCTGGATCCAGAGGTATTGGCTAACTACAGACCGATCTCTAACCTCCCCTTCCTCTCCAAGATCCTTGAGAAAGTGGTCGCAAATCAGTTGTGCGACTTTCTACATCATAATAGTTTATTTGAGAAATTTCAATCAGGATTTAGAAAACACCACAGCACCGAGACGGCACTGGTGAAAATTACAAATGACCTCTTAATGGCAGCAGATAAAGGACTCCTCTCTGTCCTGGTCTTGTTAGACCTTAGTGCTGCATTCGACACCATTGACCATGACATCCTGTTACAGAGACTGGAGCAGTCGATTGGCATTTCAGGCACGGCACTAATTTGGTTTAAATCCTATTTATCAGATCGATCTCAGTTTGTATTTGTAAACGATGACGCCGATAACCACCAACGTTAATCACGGAGTTCCACAAGGTTCTGTGCTTGGACCAATTTTATTTACCTTATACATGCTTCCTTTGGGCAATATTATCAGGAAACACTCCATAAACTTTCATTGTTATGCAGATGACACTCAACTATATTTATCGATAAAACCAGAGGAGAGCAACCAACTCTGTAAAATTCAAGCATGTCTTAAAGACATAAAACATGGATGACCTGCAACTTCTTGATGTTAAACTCAGACAAAACCAAGTAATTTTAATCGGCCCTGAGCACCTCAGAGATCAATTATCTGGTGATGTGGATTCTGTAGACGGCATTGCCCTGGCATCCAACACCACTGTAAAGAATCTTGGCGTTATCTTTGATCGACTTGTCCTTTAACTCCCACGTAAAGCAAATCTCAAGGACTGCATTCTTTCATCTACGTAATATTTCAATAATCAGGCACATCTTGTCTCAAAAAGATGCAGAAAAATTGGTTCACGCGTTCGTTACTTCGAGACTGGATTACTGCAACTCCTTATTAGCAGGCTGCTCTAATAAATCTCTTAGGTCCCTCCAGTTGATCC
>NC_079399.1:22912193-22914693 GCF_029220125.1 Pseudoliparis swirei | reverse complement strand
GAGCGCGTCCACATGCAGACCGCCTCAGCTCTGAGCAGGGTGGATGTGATTTATCCAGCACCACACATTTTCAAGGGCTCACCTTTAAGTGACCGTGTTACACTGTGGGCGGAGCTACTGGGGCTCAAGGTGTGTACATGTTTGTTGTTGCTTTAGCTCCTCCCACCACGGTGATAGTTATTGCTTTAGCTCCTCCCACCACGGTGATAGTTATTGTTTTAGCTCCTCCCATCAGGGTGTTAGTTCCTGCTTTAGCTCCTCCCATCAGGGCGTTAGTTGCTGCTTTAGCTCCTCCCACCAGGGTGATAGTTATTGCTTTAGCCCCTCCCACCAGGGTGATAGTTATTGTTTTAGCTCCTCCCACCAGGGTGTTAGTTCCTGCTTTAGCTCCTCCTATCAGGGCGTTAGTTGCTGCTTTAGCTCCTCCCATCAGGGCGTTAGTTGCTGCTTTAGCTCCTCCCACCAGGGTCGCTACAGATGGAGACGTTCCCATGGAGCTATTGGATCTGTTGCGTGCTCGGCATCCCATTATGTCAAAGAGGTAAAGGAATAAATACACATATATATATATATATACATATATTACTTTTTTATATATACAGTATATATATAACTTTTTAAAAATATTCTTATTTATATAATACAATATCAGTTTTTTTTAAAAGAGAGAAATTGTTTACAAAATAAATAGTCCAAAAATATGAAGAGTTGTATTCTCGTGTGTGCCTAGCAACCTCACAATGAGGACAAGACGGAGAGTGACTGCACCGGCTCACAGACAGTCTTTACATAAACCCTTTAAAAATACTATCTACCACTGTAACACGATATAACATGCTATTTAATACATACCATGTTAATTAATGAGCACACACCTTCAGCCTTATGCTAAGCTAACGTTTCCTGGCTCCCGCTGCATTTCTACCGTCCTGACAAGAGAAGAAGAAGTGTATATAAGCCACGACCACGACGCCCTGAGACCTTCAGCCACCTTGAGGACGACGTGTTTGGGGACCCTCAAGGTCAATGAGGTCGCCCGCTAATTAAAACAGAGATACATTTCACAACACACCCGTGATGGAAGAATCCTTTCTCCCTTCAGAATCATTAAAATGGATTGAAAAGCTCTTTCTGCTAAAGCCCCTTAACACCACATGTCATCATTCACCCATTCACACCCACGACAGCACCATCACACACACACACACACACACACACACACACACACACACACACACACACACACACACACACACACACACACACACACACACACACACACACACACACACACACACACCGCAGGGGACATTCAGGGTTAAGTGTGTTAACCAAGGACACATCAACATGAAGCTGCTTGAAGGACATAAAGCATCAACCATCGCCTCAAATATCAAGACAATGAGAATGTTAGACTGAAATGAGACTAAACCCAGAGCGTGTGGGCGTGACCTAGAGGTCAGAGGTCACGCCCACACGCTCTGGGTTTAGTCTCATTTCAGGTGTAATCATCTCACGGTGAAGGTGAAACCACATGCAGGTGATCCTCACAAGGTCTTCACCCCCTGGTGGCGGCTCTGTGTATTACACGTGTGCAGAGACATATTTCATGTCTCTGTCTTGCTGCAATATTAGCCAAACTGACTTCCAGAGAAATCCCCAAATCCACATCAATGCGGAAATATTAATCCCCCCCCCCCCCCCCCCCCCGACAGGCTGTCAGCGGGGCCTCTGCTGCTCTGCTGCTCGGGGCCTCGGACTATTACACAGCGTGGGTCTGATGGCAGCATGTGTCGCACGTCCTGCTGTCAGTCTTCACCACGCAGCCCGACGGAGCCGTGACCCCCCCCCCCCCCCCACACACACACACAGCATGGAGAGGTGACGTGGAGGCGGAGTTAGCTGGTGGGAGGTGTTACTCTGCCGGCCCGGTGCTCCTCCGGTCCGGAGTCAGAGCCACCAAAACTAATCTGGACTTCTGATGACGCGACCTTCATCCCCCCCCACACACACATGGGAGGAGGAGGAGGAGGAGAAAGAGGAGGAATAATAACGTCTGCTACATATATGTCAACACTGGCAGCAGGACGCGTGTGATGTCCCCCCCCCCCCCCCCCCCCCCATACTTCCTGCTTCTCCCTAACGGCACATGTCAGGTTTCCAGAGCGTCGGGGAGGACCAATCACGTGCCACGAGGTCGGAGCGCGCCTCCCTTCTATATCGCCCACAGCAGCAGAGTTATGGGATAGAGGTCAAAGGTCACGGTGTCCCAGAGGCCTGCCGCTGACCCCTTGGTGCCGGCTGGCACACACACACACATACACAGACATATAGACATGCACACACACACACACACACACTCACATATAACCATGCACACATGCACTCACACACACACACACAGACACACACATGCATATAAACATGCACTCACACACACATATATAAACATGCACTGAGTACACGCACACACACACACACATACAGACACAGACATATA
>NC_079399.1:22879693-22907193 GCF_029220125.1 Pseudoliparis swirei | reverse complement strand
CAGGTCAAGCCCAGGCTCAGCGCTCTCCAGCTGGTTGCTCATTGGTCCCGTATTGTCTCGGTCACTCCAGGTCAGAGCGCCTCCTGTTGATCAACGCGTGTTTTGCAACCGCTCCGCGATGACCTCATCGTCCCGCGATGACCTCATCGTCCCGCGATGAGGTCATCGCGGGACGATGAGGTCATCGCGGGACGCGGCTCCAGAACCAGAGAGGCCAACGGACCCGTCGCTGAACCTCGTCCAGGGAGACCGGCTAATGGACAGAACCTGATCACTGCTGCTGAGAGGAGCTCTGGCTGCTGCCTCGTCAACGGGTCCTGTGGGCGGAGCCTGTGGGCGGAGCCTGTGGGCGGAGCCTGAGATCAGCTGTTAGAGACAGAACTCTCTCCATTCCTTTGGGCCGGGCAGCATCGGCTAAGAGTTCAACATGTTGTCAGACACGCAGCAGCTCAGGGAGTCGTCTTGTTGTTGTCAACATGGCGTGTTCCACCAGTCGGTCATGTGATCAGTCGGTCATGTGACCTCACAGAGACGCCCCCTGCTGGCTGCCCCTTCTTCCAGAGGGAATGCTAAGCTACATGTTAGCTAACGCAACTAGTCACTGTCACCCACAGCCTGGTGGGAGGAGCTACCACCTTCATTCAACACACACACACACACACACACTCTTTACCTGCATAACACACACACACACACACACTCTTTATCGGCATAACACACTCTCTTTCTTGAGAGGTACTTCATCCCTCACTCCGTGTGTCTTCATCACCGTGAAACCACAAAGTCCGTGGGAACAAAATATGTTCTGATGGACCTCATGAAGGAAAAATCAAAAAGTGATTCTAGATTAAACAAACAAATGACCTCTCTCCCTCCTTAACTCTCTCCCTCTCTCCCTCCTTAACTCTCTCCCTCTCTCCCTCCTTAACTCTCTCCCTCCTTAACTCTCTCCCTCTCTCCCTCCTTAACTCTCTCCCTCTCTTCCTCTCTCCCTCTCTCCCTCCTTAACTCTCTCCCTCTCTTCCTTTCTCCCTCTCTTCCTATCTCCCTCTCTCCCTCAGCCAGTGGCTCCCTCTCTCCCAGACGGGAGGCAGACAAAGAGAAAGAGAGAGAAAGAAGGAGGGAGGCAGGCGTGAGTGAAATAACAACAACAACTAAATGAACCAGGGCTCCTCTCTCTCTCTTCCCCCTCTCTCTGTCTCTCTCTGTCTCTCCCCCCCCCCTCTCTCTCTTCCCCCTCTCTCTGTCTCTCTCCCTCTCTCCCCCCCCCTCTCTCTCCCTCTCCCTCTCCCCTCTGGCTTCTCCACTTATCTTTAACAAACAGCAGCTCTAGTCTCTGGCCGACAACAACAAACCATGGCAACCACCACTGGATGAGCCGTCCAGAGGTCTAGAGGCCCAACTCTCTGGCTCCGCCCCCTCAGGCTCCGCCCCTCAGGCTCCGCCTAGTGCACATGTTGGTTGAAATGTTAAGATTATAATCCATAGATGTCACGGAGGTGGACCAGAACCACGAGTTCTGCTGGAGAGGAGGCAGCAGCTCACATCCTTCACTCCTCCCTCCTACACGCTGTTCCTACCACCGCACACGCTACCGTATGTCCACCATGACGCATGTCACAGAGATACACACACACACACACACTGCTAATCTTCCGATGTGTGTGTGCTAAACTAAAACACATTGTCAGTTATGATTGTTAGCGTGTTAGCATGCTAACATTAGCGCCTCATGAACATTAGAGTGCAGCAGGACAGAAAGACGTTAAGTCTCTGCTCCTCAACGTTGTTGCTGTGGAAGTGAAATATAAACTAGGTCAAGCTTGTGCAGTAGAAAGTGGCTTATTGACATCAGAAAGTGGCTCAGTGACATCAGAAAGTGGCTTATTGACATCAGAAAGTGGCTCAGTGACATCAGAAAGTGGCTTAGTGACGTCAGAAAGTGGCTCAGTGACATCAGAAAGTGGCTTATTGACATCAGAAAGTGGCTTATTGACATCAGAAAGTGGCTCAGTGACATCAGAAAGTGGCTTATTGACATCAGAAAGTGGCTCAGTGACATCAGAAAGTGGCTTATTGACATCAGAAAGTGGCTCAGTGACATCAGAAAGTGGCTTAGTGACGTCAGAAAGTGGCTCAGTGACATCAGAAAGTGGCTTATTGACATCAGAAAGTGGCTTATTGACATCAGAAAGTGGCTCAGTGACATCAGAAAGTGGCTTATTGACATCAGAAAGTGGCTCAGTGACATCAGAAAGTGGCTCAGTGACATCAGAAAGTGGCTCATTGACATCAGAAAGTGGCTTATTGACATCAGAAAGTGGCTCAGTGACATCAGAAAGTGGCTTATTGACATCAGAAAGTGGCTCAGTGACATCAGAAAGTGGCTTATTGACATCAGAAAGTGGCTCAGTGACATCAGAAAGTGGCTCATTGACATCAGAAAGTGGCTTATTGACATCAGAAAGTGGCTCAGTGACATCAGAAAGTGGCTTATTGACATCAGAAAGTGGCTCAGTGACATCAGAAAGTGGCTTAGTGACGTCAGAAAGTGGCTCAGTGACATCAGAAAGTGGCTTATTGACATCAGAAAGTGGCTTAGTGACATCAGAAAGTGGCTTATTGACATCAGAAAGTGGCTCAGTGACATCAGAAAGTGGCTTATTGACATCAGAAAGTGGCTCATTGACATCAGAAAGTGGCTTATTGACATCAGAAAGTGGCTTATTGACATCAGAAAGTGGCTCAGTGACATCAGAAAGTGGCTTATTGACATCAGAAAGTGGCTTATTGACATCAGAAAGTGGCTCAGTGACATCAGAAAGTGGCTCAGTGACATCAGAAAGTGGCTCATTGACATCAGAAAGTGGCTTATTGACATCAGAAAGTGGCTCAGTGACATTAGAAAGTGGCTCAGTGACATCAGAAAGTGGCTTATTGACATCAGAAAGTGGCTCAGTGACATCAGAAAGTGGCTTATTGACATCAGAAAGTGGCTCAGTGACATCAGAAAGTGGCTCAGTGACATCAGAAAGTGGTTTATTGACATCAGAAAGTGGCTGAGTGACATCAGAAAGTGGCTCAGTGACATCAGAAAGTGGTTTATTGACATCAGAAAGTGGCTTATTGACATCAGAAAGTGGCTCAGTGACATCAGAAAGTGGCTTATTGACATCAGAAAGTGGCTCAGTGACATCAGAAAGTGGCTCAGTGACATCAGAAAGTGGCTTATTGACATCAGAAAGTGGCTCAGTGACATCAGAAAGTGGCTCAGTGACATCAGAAAGTGGTTTATTGACATCAGAAAGTGGCTCATTGACATCAGAAAGTGGCTCAGTGACATCAGAAAGTGGCTTATTGACATCAGAAAGTGGCTCAGTGACATCAGAAAGTGGCTCAGTGACATCAGAAAGTGGCTTATTGACATCAGAAAGTGGCTCAGTGACATCAGAAAGTGGCTCAGTGACATCAGAAAGTGGCTTATTGACATCAGAAAGTGGCTCAGTGACATCAGAAAGTGGCTCAGTGACATCAGAAAGTGGCTTATTGACATCAGAAAGTGGCTCAGTGACATCAGAAAGTGGCTCAGTGACATCAGAAAGTGGTTTATTGACATCAGAAAGTGGCTTATTGACATCAGAAAGTGGCTCAGTGACATCAGAAAGTGGCTCAGTGACATCAGAAAGTGGCTTATTGACATCAGAAAGTGGCTCAGTGACATCAGAAAGTGGCTTATTGACATCAGAAAGTGGCTCAGTGACATCAGAAAGTGGCTTATTGACATCAGAAAGTGGCTCAGTGACATCAGAAAGTGGCTCAGTGACATCAGAAAGTGGTTTATTGACATCAGAAAGTGGCTCATTGACATCAGAAAGTGGCTCAGTGACATCAGAAAGTGGCTTATTGACATCAGAAAGTGGCTCAGTGACATCAGAAAGTGGCTCAGTGACATCAGAAAGTGGTTTATTGACATCAGAAAGTGGCTCATTGACATCAGAAAGTGGCTCAGTGACATCAGAAAGTGGCTTATTGACATCAGAAAGTGGCTCAGTGACATCAGAAAGTGGCTCAGTGACATCAGAAAGTGGTTTATTGACATCAGAAAGTGGCTTATTGACATCAGAAAGTGGCTCAGTGACATCAGAAAGTGGCTTATTGACATCAGAAAGTGGCTCAGTGACATCAGAAAGTGGCTCAGTGACATCAGAAAGTGGCTTATTGACATCAGAAAGTGGCTCAGTGACATCAGAAAGTGGCTTATTGACATCAGAAAGTGGCTCAGTGACATCAGAAAGTGGCTCAGTGACATCAGAAAGTGGCTTATTGACATCAGAAAGTGGCTCAGTGACATCAGAAAGTGGCTTATTGACATCAGAAAGTGGCTCAGTGACATCAGAAAGTGGCTCAGTGACATCAGAAAGTGGCTTATTGACATCAGAAAGTGGCTCAGTGACATCAGAAAGTGGCTCAGTGACATCAGAAAGTGGCTCAGTGACATCAGAAAGTGGCTTATTGACATCAGAAAGTGGCTCAGTGACATCAGAAAGTGGCTCAGTGACATCAGAAAGTGGCTTATTGACATCAGAAAGTGGCTCAGTGACATCAGAAAGTGGCTCAGTGACATCAGAAAGTGGCTCAGTGACATCAGAAAGTGGCTCAGTGACATCAGAAAGTGGTTTATTGACATCAGAAAGTGGCTTATTGACATCAGAAAGTGGCTCAGTGACATCAGAAAGTGGCTCAGTGACATCAGAAAGTGGCTTATTGACATCAGAAAGTGGCTTATTGACATCAGAAAGTGGCTCAGTGACAGCACAACGTGGCTCAGTGACATCTCATCTGGAGCAGCGGTAGTTGGTGATCTCTGTTTGAGGCCGGGGTCGTGCCCTCTGTCCCCGAGGTCACGGCTGAACGAGGCGGAGAGCCTTCTCGCCTTCGTGAAGCTTCTCGCGGCGACTCAACCGGGAGCCGTCTCTGCTTTAGTCAGGACTGAACCGGTCTGGGAGCCGCTCTGACACCGAGGCCGGGTCCAGTGACCGTGACGGTGTTTTCCTCTGTGAGACCTTTCTGTTCGTCTGGATGCGTGGCGGCGGCGGCGGCCTCCTTGATGGAGGAGGTCTTCATCCTGTGAGGCCGCCTGGTTTAAACAAAGATGAACTCACATTCGGACAGAAGCTCTTCTTCCTGTCGCACCGTCATGAAACGAGGTGCGATGCCTCTCGCTGGCGTTTCCTTATCAGCAGATCCAGAGAGTTGCAGAAAACAGGAAAGAGAGAGAGAGGGGTGGGGGGGGGGGTTACATCCGGGGTCATGAGCAGCGAGAGGCTGAGGCCTGTGATGAGACTGGAGAAGGAGAGGGATCACGGGGATAAGCCCGGTCTTAAGAGGCGCTCATTGATGAGAAACTCTCCCTTTCAATGCAGCGCCCGGTAAACACCGCCGGCTCCCCGACGACTGAATTGAATTCCCAAATCACCGGGCTTAAGATCGCGTACCTGGCTAAATCGCCGCTCTTCATAAGTCTCAAATCTCTTTGTAGATATTCATGGAGAACAGAGCGACACACAATGTGCTTCGTATTCAGGCTGATCGGCTTCCTCCAGTCCCCCGCGCTCGCTCCCTTCCTCTAGCCAGGGTGTGTGTGTGTGTGTGTGGGGGGGGGGGGGGGGCTGAAGCTTCCTCGTTAGCTAGAGATTTCTGGAGGAAAGTGGCGTGCAGCTGAAGCGATGTCTGCCGCCACTTCTTCATCCTTTTTAGACACGACCTCTCCTTGCTTCACCTCCAACGCCACACCAGCCCGCTGGAGGTCCTAGCTTCCTCCTCCTAGCTTCCTCCTCCTAGCTTTCTCCTCCTAGCTTCCTCCTCCTAGCTTTCTCCTCCTAGCTTTCTCCTCCTAGCTTTCTCCTCCTAGCTTCCTCCTCCTAGCTTTCTCCTCCTAGCTTTCTCCTCCTAGCTTCCTCCTCCTAGCTTCCTCCTCGTAGCTTCCTCCTCCTAGCTTTCTCCTCCTAGCTTCCTCCTCCTAGCTTACTCCTCCTAGCTTTCTCCTCCTAGCTTTCTCCTCCTAGCTTCCTCCTCCTAGCTTCCTCCTCGTAGCTTCCTCCTCCTAGCTTTCTCCTCCTAGCTTCCTCCTCGTAGCTTTCTCCTCGTAGCTTTCTCCTCCTAGCTTCCTCCTCGTAGCTTCCTCCTCGTAGCTTTCTCCTCCTAGCTTCCTCCTCGTAGCTTCCTCCTCGTAGCTTTCTCCTCGTAGCTTTCTCCTCCTAGCTTCCTCCTCGTAGCTTCCTCCTCGTAGCTTCCTCCTCGTAGCTTCCTCCTCGTAGCTTCCTCCTCGTAGCTTTCTCCTCCTAGCTTCCTCCTCGTAGCTTCCTCCTCGTAGCTTTCTCCTCCTAGCTTCCTCCTCGTAGCTTCCTCCTCGTAGCTTCCTCCTCGTAGCTTCCTCCTCGTAGCTTCCTCCTCGTAGCTTTCTCCTCCTAGCTTCCTCCTCGTAGCTTCCTCCTCGTAGCTTTCTCCTCGTAGCTTTCTCCTCCTAGCTTCCTCGCTGTAGCTTCCTCCTCGTAGCTTTCTCCTCCTAGCTTCCTCCTCGTAGCTTCCTCCTCGTAGCTTTCTCCTCTTAGCTTTCTCCTCCTAGCTTCCTCCTCGTAGCTTTCTCCTCGTAGCTTTCTCCTCGTAGCTTCCTCCTCGTAGCTTTCTCCTTGTAGCTTCCTCCTGTAGCTTCCTCCTCCTAGCTTCCTCCTTGTAGCTTCCTCCTCCTAGCTTCCTCCTCGTAGCTTCCTCCTCCTAGCTTCCTCCTCGTAGCTTCCTCCTCGTAGCTTTCTCTTCGTAGCTTCATCCTTGTAGCTTCCTCGCTGTAGCTTCCTCCTCGTAGCTTCATCCTTGTAGCTTCCTCGCTGTAGCTTCCTCCTCGTAGCTTCCTCCTCGTAGCTTCCTCCTCGTAGCTTCCTCCTCGTAGCTTTCTCCTTGTAGCTTCCTCCTCATAGCTTCCTCGCTGTAGCTTCCTCCTCGTAGCTTTCTCCTTGTAGCTTCCTCCTCGTAGCTTCCTCCTCGTAGCTTCCTCCTCGTAGCTTTCTCCTTGTAGCTTCCTCCTCGTAGCTTTCTCTTCGTAGCTTCATCCTTGTAGCTTCCTCGCTGTAGCTTCCTCCTCGTAGCTTCATCCTTGTAGCTTCCTCGCTGTAGCTTCCTCCTCCTAGCTTCCTCCTCGTAGCTTCATCCTTGTAGCTTCCTCGCGGTAGCTTCCTCCTCGTAGCTTCATCCTTGTAGCTTCCTCGCTGTAGCTTCCTCCTCGTAGCTTCCTCGCTGTAGCTTCCTCCTCGTAGCTTTCCCCACATCACTGCGTGCCCATTCACTGAGACCAGGAAATGCCATCCAGGATGTCGTGGGGTTGGCTCTCCGTCTCATTATCAGGATGACATCACAACTTATTTTTGGGACGTTCACGTACAAGAACTTTCCAGACGACCAAGGGAAGGAAAGCCTTGTGCAGGGGAGTCAGATGCATGCTCTGCTGGTCTTTATGATGCCAGGTGAACAGCAGAACTCATCACATTGTAATCCGAGCCATCAGGAATGTGCCTTTGCAGGCAGTTCATTGGTTTAGCTTCCTCCTCGTAGCTTCCTCCTCGTAGCTTCCTCGCTGTAGCTTCCTCCTCCTAGCTTTCTCCTCCTAGCTTCCTTTAGTTATCAAGCTCCTCTTTTATGGAACCAGCTTCCAATTTCAGTCCGGGAGGCAGACACAGTCACCTCGTTTAAGAGTAGACTTAAGACCTTCCTCTTTGACAGAGCTTATAGTTAGGGCTGAATCAGGTTTGCCCTGGTCCAGCCCCTTGATATGCTGCTATAGGCTTATAGCTGCCGGGGGACGTTTTAGGATGCACTGAGTACCTATCTCCTCTTTTTTCTCTCCTTAAGGATGAATTTTCATCTCTCAATCACACGTTACTAACTCTGCTTTCTCCCCGGAAGTCCTTTTGACTTTACGTCTCATGGGGTCATCGGACCCTATGAGACGGCATAGATCCTATCTGCCTGATGGATCGTCTGGGTCGTGGAATTCCTGCTCATGACTACGCCACTGTCCTGTTGAGACTCCGCCCTCCTCCTCCCCACCGCCATCTGCCTGATGGATCGTGGAGGTCTCCATCGTGGAATATGCCTACTATGAACTATTCATACACTCTGTCATATTCATTGAATGTATTTTAACTCTAAATCTGTCCTTCTGTACACATTACATCTATTGCATCTGTCCATCCTAGGAGAGGGATCCTCCTCTGTTGCTCTCCTCCAGGTTTCTTCCCTTTTTTTCCCCCTGAAGGGTTATTTGGGAGTTTTTCCTGGTCCGATGTGAGGTTTTGGGGCAGGGATGTCTATGTGTACAGATTGTAAAGCACTCCGAGACAAATTTGTAATTTGTGAAATTGGGCTATACAAATAAACTGAATTGAATTGAATTGAATTGGGCAAAACAATATACCCCCCCTATACGGGGATGGAGTCTTAGCTCCTCCCATCAGTGTATGAATGGGTGAATGATGACATGTTGAGTGGGAGGACTAGAAAAAGAAGATTTACCACCAAAGACCACAGACAGCCATGAGAAGCTCTCGTCAGACAGGACGTCTGTCGGGCTTTTTATGACCCGACTTTCACACAATATGTGTGTTTTATGTAGATTGTCTTTGTGATAATGTGTACAGCAAGCAACAGTCATTTAGTTTCCAGATCCTCTTCAGTAACGGTGTGTTCAGGGTCTCCCCGTCATGTTCTGAAGCACACTCCTGGCTGGCAGCATTGATTTCTTCCAGTTTTTTCTCTGTGAAAGAGTTGTTCCTGATCCGATGAGGTCAAAGGTCAGGCATGTGCTCTGTGTACAAGTTGTAAAGCCCTCTGAGGGGAGGTTGTGATTTGAATTGAAATGCCTCGCTTTCAGCCTCATCTCAAACTTTACAACTGCTCTTCACTTCCTACTTACTTCATCCAATATGCTTCATTTCAGGCACTGAAAACATGCGTGTAATGTTATGTATTTCATATCAGTAATGTTGGAGGAGCAGTCACAGCGGAGGCTGTAAAACACGATTACGTCTCAGTCTAACAGCCCCGGAGCAAACAAACCAAACATCGCCCAGACAGCCAGCGAGTGTTCCCCCATCGCCGCGCCGCTGTCAGGCGGAGGAGCCCGTGACAGCCAATCAGACACTTCCGCTCTGCCGTGGAACCCATCCTCATGAAATGGCTGCAGGTGAGCGAGAAGCAGCTCCAATATGAAAGAAATCCACCTTTAAACACACAGGTGTGAAGGAGGTGGTTTAGTGTGGGCTCCACATCAAAGAGCCAGAGCTCCTCCTCCAGAGGCTCTGCAGCATGAACACCGAGCGCTCCGTCACGGACCACAATGCAATGCATGCTGACACTTTTTAAAGTTAAAGTGCTTTCTTAGGCTGGTGGAGAGAGTGAGAGGCATTCTGGGAAATGGAGTAAACCCCAAAGTGAAGATGACGATTGTTATGATTGAGTGTTTCCTGTTTTGTTTTGAAGTCCCTGTCTCGTTTCCT
The DNA here is from genome assembly GCF_029220125.1 of Pseudoliparis swirei. Classification (NCBI taxonomy): domain Eukaryota; kingdom Metazoa; phylum Chordata; class Actinopteri; order Perciformes; family Liparidae; genus Pseudoliparis; species Pseudoliparis swirei. The sequence continues at coordinate 22,897,645 of NC_079399.1, read as the reverse complement.
GTTTCCCTGCTCTTCCTTCCCTGTGCTTGTTCCGTTTCGTTCCTGATTGTCCCCAGCCACGCCCTGATTGTTTCCACCTGTGTCTCCACCTGTGTCTCGTTTCCCAAGTGTATTTAGCCTGTGTGCTTCTGCTTGTTCTGTGTCTGTTCGTTTTGTTCCTGTCCCTGTTCCTGCTAGATCTTTAATAATAAATCCTGTCATGTTGTCATCAAAACAATCCAGAGTTTTCCCTGTGTTTCCTCTGTCTCCTGTGTGTTTACCCTGTCCAGGGCTCACCAAGGTGTGGCTGTCTCCTCCCTCCCCTCGGCGGTGATTGCCGGAGCAGCTGGGACTGATCGTCAATTAGGACGCTGCCTACTTAACCTGGACTCGTACCCCTTATGTTGTTGGATCGTTAGTGTCTCTCCTGTTGCCAGACTGTGGTTCTGCTCAGTACACGATTAAATAAACCTTTTTTTTTCTTTCTCAGAAAACACAGGATTTATTATTAAAGATCTAGCAGGAACAGGGACAAGAACCAGACAGGAACAAAACGAACAGACACAGAACAAGCAGAAGCACACAGGCTAAATACACTTGGGAAACGAGACACAGGTGGAGACACAGGTGGAAACAATCAGGGCGTGGCTGGGGACAATTAGGAATGAAACGGAACAAGCACAGGGAAGGAAGAGCAGGGAAACAGGAAACGAGACAGGGACTTCAAAACAAAACAGGAAACACTCCAAATCATAACAGACGATAGAGAAGCTGAGGTGGAAAGTGGAAACAGCCAAACAAAAAAAGGGAAATGACAACCTCGTATTCACAGAATAACGCTCGGACATCCCAGCCGGATGATTTACGACGGCGTCGGAGCAGCTGAGGGTGGAATGTTGCTCTGAGGCAGGGCGGTGCACTCCTTCAGTGTTCACTCACACACACACTGGCATTCCTGCACAGATGCACACATACAACTGAAGCGCGTTCCCTTGTTCTCTCTCTTCCCGTTAACAGCGGTTTCCTGTGTGAAGAACCTCTCATGCTACATTCAGAGCATGAACACCCAGAGTCAGCAAGTCTGGACACCCGGCTGCTGAATATTCAGCTCCCTCGTTCTCCCTTTCTCTCTCTCTCTCTCTCCCTCTCTCTCTCTCTCCACGGCTCTCTGTGCTCCACTTTCATTAAGGGGCTCTCCTCCGATAGCCCTTCATATCACACTTAATCATCATAACAATAAGAGCACACTCTCTCTCTCTGTCTCTCTCTCTCTCTTTCTTTCTTTCTCTCTCTCTCTCTCTCTCTCTATTTCTTTCTCTCTCTCTCTCTCTCTCTCTTTGTCTTTCTCTTTCTCTTTCTTTCTTTCTTTCTTTCTCTCTCTATCGCTCTGACGAAGCACCCTCGAGGGGCCAGCCCTAAAGATGCTCCGCTAACTGATGTCATTAAGCGTCCGGGGCCACCGATTGGCCAGAGCGGCGCAGGGGAGAGCCCCCCCCCCCCCCCCCCCCCCCCCGAGCGGGCAGGTCGGGCAGGCCAAGGACGTTCCTCTCATGGAGGAGAGCGCAGCACACACACACACACACACACACACACGCACGCACACACACGCACACAGACACACACACCAGATATGGCGGGAAGCAGAAGACACGGCGTGTTTGGTGTTGCAGTCGAGAGAGAGAGGCGAATAGCTCGACAGAGGAAGGGGCGGAGCCTCAGATAACTGTACTTTACATGAATGGATCAGTAGGGAAATGATTGAAGTGTGTGTGTGTGGGACAGGGGGGGCGTTGCATTTTGGCTGATTGAGTCTACGGCGCTATCACGCTGTGGAGGTGACAGTGTGTCATATTATGTTGTTGTGTGTGTGTGTGTGTGTAGATGAACAGTGCACACACTCACACACACAGACACACACACACTCACGGTGAAATCACAGCTGTTCTCAGTTGCTATGCGGCAGTCGCACCATCGTCTCAGATAACACACACACACGAGTGTGAGGTGGGGACGGCAACAGCACACTTGGCAAGGTCGGAAGGTCACGGGGGTATTGTGACAAAGTTGCCTAGCAACACACGGCACATATCATTTCCAGTGTGAGGTGAGCCCCCCCCCCCCTGACCAGATCAGAAGGCACTTCTGATGAAAGCTCTTCTCTCACCGCCGTTAGAGCGTCTGACTGAGCTGCTGCGTCATTGTAGAGCATCGCTCACCCCACAGTGAAGCAGCAGCTCCCCGACGGTGGAATACAGAGAACACACACACACACGTGTCAGAGATAACACACACACACACATGTCAGAGATAACACACACACACACATGTCAGAGATAACAAACACACACACGTGTCAGAGATAACACACACACACACATGTCAGAGATAACACACACACACACACGTGTCAGAGATAACACACACACACACATGTCAGAGATAACACACACACACACATGTGTCAGAGATAACACACACACACACGTGTCAGAGATAACACACACACACACATGTCAGAGATAACAAACACACACACACGTGACAGGCCAAGCCGGGTCACACCGTCGCTGGGAAGCAAACTTTGCTTTAGTTTCGGCGTTGCTAACCTGGAGCTAATCCTGTTAGCTCCATCTCATTCTCTGCTCTCCATGATTGTCCCTCGAGGCTTGCCGTACCCCAGCTCTCCTGTATCCCTGTACAGGAACTCCCCGAGGACGACATGAGCCGACACAGAGAACAGTCACGGGAAAGTGACTTTGAGTGTTACCTACAAAAGTGTGTTTCATCACTGCCGTCAGCTGAATTCTTTTTAGGTTATCACAGGAGCTCCTGTCCTCTCCACCTCCTCCACCCGCCGTCCACAGGGAGTCCCACTGCGCTGCAGAGACCAGGTACTGCGGTTTACCATGAAAGATCAAACAATGAAGGATCAAACAATGAAAGAGCAAACAATTACTAGAACAAAGAACTCCCCTCTGTGAGTACAAAGCGTGTTTTGGCGTCTGATAAACTTGGACACCCATTAGTTACTGATCCGGGATCAGACGTACCTTAAACCAGCGTTGCAGTATTCGAGGTCTGCCAGTCGAGACGGTACATACAAAGTGCAAGTAGCCACCATGACGTAGCCCCCATGACGTAGCCACCATGACGTAGCCACCATGACGTAGCCACCATGACGTAGCCCCCATGACGTAGCCACCATGACGTAGCCCCCATGACGTAGCCACCATGATGTAGCCCCATGACGTAGCCCCCATGACGTAGCCCCCATGACGTAGCCACCATGACGTAGCCCCCATGATGTAGCCACCATGACGTAGCCACCATGACGTAGCCCCCATGACGTAGCTACCATGACGTAGCCCCCATGACGTAGCCCCCATGATGTAGCCCCCATGATGTAGCCCCCATGACGTAGCCACCATGACGTAGCCCCCATGACGTAGCCCCCATGACGTAGCCCCCATGACGTAGCCCCCATGACGTAGCCACCATGACGTAGCCACCATGACGTAGCCCCATGATGTAGCCCCCATGACGTAGCCCCCATGACGTAGCCACCATGATGTAGCCACCATGACGTAGCCCCCATGACGTAGCCCCCATGACGTAGCCACCATGACGTAGCCCCATGATGTAGCCACCATGACGTAGCCACCATGACGTAGCCCCATGACGTAGCCCCCATGACGTAGCCCCATGACGTAGCCCCATGATGTAGCCCCCATGATGTAGCCCCCATGACGTAGCCACCATGACGTAGCCCCATGACGTAGCCCCATGACGTAGCCCCATGATGTAGCCCCATGATGTAGCCCCCATGACGTAGCCACCATGACGTAGCCCCCATGACGTAGCCACCATGACGTAGCCCCCATGACGTAGCCACCATGACGTAGCCACCATGACGTAGCCCCCATGATGTAGCCACCATGACGTAGCCCCCATGACGTAGCCACCATGATGTAGCCACCATGACGTAGCCACCATGACGTAGCCCCCATGACGTAGCTACCATGACGTAGCCCCCATGACGTAGCCCCCATGATGTAGCCCCCATGATGTAGCCCCCATGACGTAGCCACCATGACGTAGCCACCATGACGTAGCCCCCATGACGTAGCCCCCATGACGTAGCCCCCATGATGTAGCCCCCATGACGTAGCCCCCATGATGTAGCCCCCATGATGTAGCCACCATGACGTAGCCCCCATGACGTAGCCACCATGACGTAGCCCCCATGATGTAGCCACCATGACGTAGCCCCCATGACGTAGCCACCATGACGTAGCCACCATGATGTAGCCACCATGACGTAGCCCCCATGACGTAGCCCCCATGATGTAGCCCCCATGATGTAGCCACCATGACGTAGCCACCATGACGTAGCCCCCATGATGTAGCCACCATGACGTAGCCACCATGATGTAGCCACCATGACGTAGCCCCCATGACGTAGCCCCCATGATGTAGCCACCATGACGTAGCCCCCATGACGTAGCCACCATGACGTAGCCCCCATGACGTAGCCCCCATGACGTAGCCACCATGACGTAGCCCCCATGACGTAGCCCCCATGATGTAGCCACCATGACGTAGCCCCCATGACGTAGCCACCATGACGTAGCCCCCATGACGTAGCCACCATGACGTAGCCCCCATGACGTAGCCACCATGACGTAGCCCCCATGACGTAGCCCCCATGACGTAGCCCCCATGACATAGCCCCCATGACGTAGCCCCCATGACGTAGCCACCATGACGTAGCCCCCATGACGTAGCCCCCATGACGTAGCCACCATGACGTAGCCCCCATGACGTAGCCACCATGACGTAGCCCCCATGACGTAGCCACCATGACGTAGCCCCCATGACGTAGCCACCATGACGTAGTCTGTGCCCTGCTGGTCTTGTGTTTTGCTCATAATTGATGTTCCTGAGGTGAAGCTTCAGAATTGGACAACGGCGTGACGGAGACCTGTCAATCACCTCGTAGCCCCGCCCCCCAGCACACCTCCTCTGTGCACCATGACATCGTGCTGAGTTGGATCTGGACATGTGAGAATGTTAAATAGAATAAAGACTAGAACGGGCACTCGGCATATCACAAGATTGGGCATTGAATTATGAACATTTTGGCATTAGTTGCATGCCAATTGGATAGAAATTGACTGTGCTATGGTAAAAAGAAGATTTTGACCTGTTCATGACCTTGACCTTTGACCCGATTGATCCCAAAATCTAATCAAATGGTCCCCGCATAATAACCAATCATCCCACCAAATTTCATGCGATTCGGTTTAACACTTTTTGAGTTATGCGAGGAACACGCATACAAATAAATAAATACATAAATACACGGCGATCAAAACATAACCTTCCGCAATGCGAAGGTAATAAAGGTGGAGCTCAGTTCACGTCTTAACTCCACCCATCATTCACCCTCTGGTGACAGGGGGAGGGGCATCCTCACTCCGGGCCGACGGGTCACATGACGCGGGCCGGTGGGCCGGTGGCGGCCCTGAGCCTGAAGCCGCCCCGCTGCCTCTGAGCCTCAGCCGGCTGTAGGCGACACGTCGGGTGAAGTTGATTCACCTCTGAGCCGCGTGGAGACGGAGGTGGAGGAGAGATGTGATCATCTGTCCTCCAGGGAGCGTGTTGATGTAAAGATGGTTTCATAAACTCTTCTGATACTCACAGTAAATAAAATAAAGCTCCGTGGTAATGAATCTGTTATCTCTCTTTTCTCATGAGCCCTCAGTTCATGGAACCTTTCCAGGAAACCAGCACGGTAGTTAAGATCCGACTGCGTCGCGGTAATAAACTGATTTCATATACTCTGTAAATATATACTGTACAAAAAATATATATATATACATTTATATATACAGTATATATAAATAAATATAAATATATATACAGTATATATATTATATATACTGTATATATACATATATATATACAGTATATATATGTATTTATGTATATATTCAGTGAAGCCTTAGTGAAGCCTTAATGACTCCTTCGTGAAGCCTTAAAGACTCCTTAATGACTCCTTAATGATGCATTAATGACTCCTTAGTAAAGCCTTCATGACTCCTTAGTGAAGCCTTAAAGACTCCTTAATGACTCCTTAATGATGCATTAATGACTCCTTAATGACTCCTTAGTAAAGCCTTCATGACTCCCTATGGTTTCCTTAGTGAAGCCATAGTGAAGCATTAAAGACTCCTTAATGACTCCTTAGTGAACCCTTAATGACTCCTTGGTGAAGCCTTAGTGACTCCTTAGTGAAGCATTAAAGACTCCTTAATGACTCCTTAGTGAAGCCTTAATGATTCCGTAATGACTCCTTATTGAAGCCTTAGTGACTCCTTAGTGAAGCCTTAATGACTCCTTAGTGAAGCCTTAAAGACTCCTTAATGACTCCTTAGTGAAGCCTTAATGACTCCGTAATGACTCCTTATTGAAGCCTTAGTGACTCCTTAGTGAAGCCTTAATGACTCCTTAGTGAAGCCTTAATGACTCCTTAGTGAAGCCTTAGTGACTCCTTAATGGCTCCTTAGTGAAGCCTTAATGGCTCCTTAATGACTCCTTAGTGAAGCCTTAGTGCTGGCCCCTAGTGGTGACCTTCCCTCCTCAGTGAGGTCACTCAGTGGAACAAGAAGCAGAGACTTTTCTTCAAAGAGAAACTGCAGTGTTGTGGAATCATTTGGTAAACTGTCATAGAGCGAGTTTTCTTAGAGGATGCCACGCACACACACACGCACACGCACACACACACACACACACACGCATGCACACACACACACACGCACACACACACACACACGCACACTTTGGTGTTTACATCATATGGGAAGGTATTTTTTCCCCTCACGCTGCCAGAGAACAGGCACACACACACACACACACACACACACAGACGCTGACTCAGGCCCTGAGACTGCTGGGGTGTGTGTGTGTGTGTGTCTGCGTATGTATGCGTGTGTGTATGTGTTTGTGTGTGTGTATGTGTGTGTGTATGTGTGTGTGATTGGTGAGTTTGTGTGTGTATGTGTGTGTGTGTATATGTGTGTGTGAGTGTGTTTGTGTGCGTGTGTATACGTGTGTGTGTATGTGTATATGTGTGAGTGTGAGTGTGTGTGCGTGTGTGTGTCTATAATTATGTATTGAAGTGAAGTCCGGACATCATTTGTATCTATGATACATTATTATATTTGTGGTGTTATGGTCTCAAATGTTTGTGTGAGTTTGTTCTTTGTGTTTATTTATGTGTGTGTGTGTGTCTGTGTGTGTGTGTCTGCGTGTGTGCTCAGCGTACACACGGTGAGGTCTCTGTGGTGGGACTCTGAGGTCCACGTGAGGTGAAGTTCAGAGCTCCAGCCACAACAGAGCTCTTCTTCTTCTGCGCCTCAAACCCCCATAGCTGGACACACACACACACACACACACACACACACACACACACACACACACACACACACACACACACACACACACACACACACACACACACACACACACACACACACACACACACACACACTGGAGCGGTGAGCTAAAAACAGACGTGTTTGTCTGGAGCTGAAGAAGACGAGGACTGAATCTCACCGCTTTCTCCCTGACGCCGTGCTTTCTTTAGGCTAAAATAAGAACTGGCATCATATCATATCCTCTTCCTCCTCCTCCTGCTCCTCTTCTTCCTCCTCTTCCTCCTCCTGCTCCTCCTCTGTGATTGTTGGTGAGTGTCGGGATGAATCAACAAAGGTCAGGCAGTGGCAGACAGAGGTCATCGAGGCGATGAGACACTGGGATATTCATTTCTAATAGAGGCCACTCTTTCAGGGGTGTGTGTATGTGTGTGTGTGTGTGTGTGTGTGTATGTGTGTGTGTGTGTGTGTGTTCCATCTCATGTTGCTAAGAACAACACATTCAGCATAAAGTATCTATTAGCTGTAACGTCTTCTCGCTCTAAGGGGAGAGAGAGGAGTAAACACATTATATAAATCCGATGGTTCCTGAGGTCATTTTTATCTTCACACGCGAGTGTGCACGCACACATGCACACACACAGACACACACACACACACACACACACAGTGCATGGCTGCATCCACTTATGACATCACCGCAGCTCGCCAGAAGTGCGGCGAGCCGAGTCGACGTCATCCTTTTCACTCAATGTCAATTACGTAATCCCAGGGTCCAACGCCTGCAGGACGGCCACGCTGCGCGCGTGTGTGTGTGTGTGTGTGTGCGTGTGCAAAGAACATATAATTGCAATCTCATGTGTGAGAGGAGACATCAAACGAGGCACGCTGATGACATCATTAGTGGGAGGCGGCCTGGCGTGAGCGTGGCGGCGCAGTGAGACGGAGGAGTTACGCAACGCCGATCCAACTCAGCACACGGGAGAAGGCTCTCAGTGTGTGTGTGAGCACAGCGAGAGCACGTGTGTGTGTGTGTGTGTGTGTGTGTATGTGCGTGTGTGTCTTAAGTGACTTTTCTCTAGCACTTTTACTCGAGTTGAAGAGTGCATTAAAACACACAAGCACACGGCTGAAATACACACACACACACACATACACACACTCACCCCCCCTCCCCCCCCCCACACACACACATATAAACAAAGCTTCCTAAGGACAGGAAATCCTTCCACCCACGTTCCTGTGTTGCTTGGCAACCAGAGCAGCGTCACTGTGTGCATGCCTCCGCCGTCGCTGAAAACAACACACACACACACACACGCACACACGTGCACACACACACACACACACGCACACACACGCACACACACACACCAACTCCTTGAACTCTGCTTCTTTAAAAGCGCCAAAAGAAACAAACCGGCGGAGAGCCAAAGCGGAGCGGGCCGCCGCTCGCCGCCGCTCGCCGCCGCCGCCCTCTCATTGGTCGGCTGTGGATCGGAACCAAACATGACATCACCGCCCGTAAACATGAAACTCTTTTCCCCCCCATTTAGAAAATCTATTTTTACACCTGCTGACGTCTTTGTGCGTGTGTGTGTGTGTGTGTGTGTGTGTCAGCAGTAGCTCAGCAGCACTGAGGGGCGGGGCTAATGGAGCCGAGGTGCTGGTGGACAATGAGTCCATTGAGCAGCAGCAGGCGGCCCATTGAAGACCATCAGAACCTGGAGCTGTGTTCTTCTGACGGGGCCACTTAGCTTTCAACGCATGGACTGGGACATGAAGGTCAAAGGTCACCGACCAACACATCAAGAGGAATGAATACAATGAAACCTCATCAGTGCTCAGAGGAACACGTTGGACTGGCTCTGCAGCACAATCAGACTGGTTGGTACTGTTGCATTGTGGGTACACGAGTCAAGTCCATAGGAAAGATACATTTCCTAAATGTCAAACAGTTCAGTGAGTCTGGAAGTATTTGGTGGATTTGAGGGCGTCAGACGCAGCTCAAAGGGTTACATGTGTGATATCAGCCGTGTGGCGACATCGTGCATTACATGTTGAGAGAACTTTCACCACAGGGATAACATGAAGCCTTGTGGGGGGCCTCCTGGCCTCCTGGGTAATAACAAAGAACATAGAACGTTCCAGTAGAGCCCCGTTGATGCTTGTCCCATAGGGGGCGCTAGAGAGCTCTGGAGTCCTCACGCTGAAGTCCAGTCTGCCTCTGACGGGAGGTCATGTGACCGTGGTGTTTGTTCATCACCTTAAATTAGCGTTTATAAATCACGAGAGTTCATCTTCATCATCTTCTACATGGAGGCGGAGCTACACAACCTCCGAGGTGAGGTCACATGACCAGCTGGTTCTCCCGCTAACAAGCTAATATGCTAACATGTAATACCACTGAATGACCACTAGTGGTGCACTGGTTCCTCCGACTCACATCAGGATGGTCCATGAGCGTGGCGCTTTAACCCACACCTCATCCCTCCATCCACACCCAGCCGTGGACCGACGGCTCAGCATCAACTGCCTTGCACAAGGGCACATCGGCCTGGACCGGAGTGCTTCTTCATGGATCAGTTGTTGTGTTACAACGAGACGGAGGAGTGAACGTCTCACTAACGTCTGGATGTTCCTGCAGCCCAGCGTTCCTTGACCAATGAATGAAGAGTAATACTCTTTCTCTTTAGGGGTGCACTGTGCCTTTAATTAGAGTAACTATATTTAGTAGGCTTCGTTCCACTGGGAAACAAACCCTCACTGTCCTGAGACACGAGAGCCTCACTCTGCATGGATGGATGCTCTATGTCACTCTGTAGAGAGGCTCTATCTCACTCTGTAGAGAGGCTCTATGTCACTCTGTAGAGAGGCTCTATCTCACTCTGTAGATAGGCTCTATCTCACTCTGTAGAGAGGCTCTATGTCACTCTGTAGAGAGGCTCTATCTCACTCTGTAGATAGGCTCTATGTCACTCTGTAGATAGGCTCTATGTCACTCTGTAGAGAGGCTCTATGTCACTCTGTAGATAGGCTCTATGTCACTATGTAGAGAGGCTCTATGTCACTATGTAGAGAGGCTCTATGTCACTCTGTAGAGAGGCTCTATGTCACTCTGTAGAGAGGCTCTATCTCACTCTGTAGATAGGCTCTATGTCACTCTGTAGAGAGGCTCTATGTCACTCTGTAGAGAGGCTCTATGTCACTCTGTAGAGAGGCTCTATGTCACCTGTAGAGAGGCTCTATCTCACTCTGTAGAGAGGCTCATGTCACTCTAGAGAGGCTCTATGTCACTCTGTAGAGAGGCTCTATGTCACTCTGTAGAGAGGCTCTATGTCACTCTGTAGAGAGGCTCTATGTCACTCTGTAGAGAGGCTCTATGTCACTCTGTAGAGAGGCTCTATGTCACTCTGTAGAGAGGCTCTATGTCACTCTGTAGAGAGGCTCTATGTCACTCTGTAGAGAGGCTCTATCTCACTCTGTAGAGAGGCTCTATGTCACTCTGTAGAGAGGCTCTATCTCACTCTGTAGATAGGCTCTATGTCACTATGTAGAGAGGCTCTATGTCACTCTGTAGATAGGCTCTATGTCACTCTGTAGAGAGGCTCTATGTCACTCTGTAGAGAGGCTCTATCTCACTCTGTAGATAGGCTCTATGTCACTCTGTAGAGAGGCTCTATGTCACTCTGTAGAGAGGCTCTATGTCACTCTGTATAGAGGCTCTATGTCACTCTGTAGAGAGGCTCTATCTCACTCTGTATAGAGGCTCTATCTCACTCTGTATAGAGGCTCTATGTCACTGTAGAGAGGCTCTATCTCACTCTGTAGAGAGGCTCTATGTCACTCTGTAGAGAGGCTCTATGTCACTCTGTAGAGAGGCTCTATCTCACTCTGTATAGAGGCTCTATGTCACTCTGTAGAGAGGCTCTATCTCACTCTGTAGAGAGGCTCTATGTCACTCTGTAGATAGGCTCTATGTCACTCTGTAGAGAGGCTCTATGTCACTCTGTAGAGAGGCTCTATCTCACTCTGTAGATAGGCTATATGTCACTCTGTAGAGAGGCTCTATGTCACTCTGTAGATAGGCTCTATGTCACTCTGTAGAGAGGCTCTATGTCACTCTGTATAGAGGCTCTATGTCACTCTGTAGAGAGGCTCTATGTCACTCTGTATAGAGGCTCTATGTCACTCTGTAGAGAGGCTCTATGTCACTCTGTATAGAGGCTCTATGTCACTCTGTATAGAGGCTCTATGTCACTCTGTATAGAGGCTCTATGTCACTCTGTAGATAGGCTCTATGTCACTCTGTATAGAGGCTCTATCTCACTCTGTAGAGAGGCTCTATGTCACTCTGTAGAGAGGCTCTATGTCACTCTGTATAGAGGCTCTATCTCACTCTGTATAGAGGCTCTATGTCACTCTGTAGATAGGCTCTATGTCACTCTGTAGAGAGGCTCTATCTCACTCTGTAGATAGGCTCTATGTCACTCTGTATAGAGGCTCTATGTCACTCTGTAGAGAGGCTCTATGTCACTCTGTAGAGAGGCTCTATGTCACTCTGTATAGAGGTTCTATGTCACTCTGTATAGAGGCTCTATGTCACTCTGTAGATAGGCTCTATGTCACTCTGTAGAGAGGCTCTATCTCACTCTGTAGATAGGCTCTATGTCACTCTGTAGAGAGGCTCTATGTCACTCTGTATAGAGGCTCTATGTCACTCTGTATAGAGGCTCTATGTCACTCTGTAGATAGGCTCTATGTCACTCTGTAGAGAGGCTCTATGTCACTCTGTAGAGAGGCTCTATCTCACTCTGTAGAGAGGCTCTATCTCACTCTGTAGAGAGGCTCTATGTCACTCTGTAGAGAGGCTCTATCTCACTCTGTATAGAGGCTCTATGTCACTCTGTAGATAGGCTCTATGTCACTCTGTAGAGAGGCTCTATGTCACTCTGTAGAGAGGCTCTATCTCACTCTGTAGAGAGGCTCTATGTCACTCTGTAGATAGGCTCTATCTCACTCTGTAGAGAGGCTCTATGTCACTCTGTAGATAGGCTCTATCTCACTCTGTAGAGAGGCTCTATGTCACTCTGTAGAGAGGGTCTATGTCACTCTGTAGAGAGGCTCTATCTCACTCTGTAGAGATGCTCTATGTCACTCTGTAGATAGGCTCTATGTCGCTCTATGTCACTCTGTATAGAGGCTCTATCTCACTCTGTAGAGAGGCTCTATGTCACTCTGTAGATAGGCTCTATGTCACTCTGTAGATAGGCTCTATGTCACTCTGTAGAGAGGCTCTATGTCACTCTGTAGATAGGCTCTATGTCACTCTGTATAGAGGCTCTATGTCACTCTGTAGATAGGCTATATGTCACTCTGTATAGAGGCTCTATGTCACTCTGTAGAGAGGCTCTATCTCACTCTGTAGAGAGGCTCTATGTCACTCTGTAGATAGGCTCTATGTCACTCTGTAGAGAGGCTCTATGTCACTCTGTAGATAGGCTCTATGTCACTCTGTATAGAGGCTCTATGTCACTCTGTAGATAGGCTCTATGTCACTCTGTATAGATGCTCTATGTCACTCTGTAGATAGGCTCTATGTCACTCTGTAGAGAGGCTCTATGTCACTCTGTATAGAGGGTCTATGCCACTCTGTAGATAGGCTCTATGTCACTCTGTAGATAGGCTCTATGTCACTCTGTATAGAGGCTCTATGTCACTCTGTAGAGAGGCTCTATGTCACTCTGTAGATAGGCTCTATCTCACTCTGTAGAGAGGCTCTATGTCACTCTGTAGATAGGCTCTATGTCACTCTGTAGAGAGGCTCTATCTCACTCTGTAGAGAGGCTCTATGTCACTCTGTAGAGAGGCTCTATCTCACTCTGTAGAGAGGCTCTATGTCACTCTGTAGATAGGCTCTATGTCACTCTGTAGAGAGGCTCTATGTCACTCTGTAGATAGGCTCTATGTCACTCTGTATAGAGGCTCTATGTCACTCTGTAGATAGGCTATATGTCACTCTGTATAGAGGCTCTATGTCACTCTGTAGAGAGGCTCTATCTCACTCTGTAGAGAGGCTCTATGTCACTCTGTAGATAGGCTCTATGTCACTCTGTAGATAGGCTCTATGTCACTCTGTAGAGAGGCTCTATGTCACTCTGTAGAGAGGCTCTATGTCACTCTGTAGATAGGCTCTATCTCACTCTGTAGAGAGGCTCTATGTCACTCTGTAGATAGGCTCTATCTCACTCTGTAGAGAGGCTCTATGTCACTCTGTAGAGAGGGTCTATGTCACTCTGTAGAGAGGCTCTATCTCACTCTGTAGAGATGCTCTATGTCACTCTGTAGATAGGCTCTATGTCGCTCTATGTCACTCTGTATAGAGGCTCTATCTCACTCTGTAGAGAGGCTCTATGTCACTCTGTAGAGAGGCTCTATGTCACTCTGTAGATAGGCTCTATGTCACTCTGTATAGAGGCTCTATGTCACTCTGTAGATAGGCTATATGTCACTCTGTAGAGAGGCTCTATCTCACTCTGTAGAGAGGCTCTATGTCACTCTGTAGATAGGCTCTATGTCACTCTGTAGATAGGCTCTATGTCACTCTGTATAGAGGCTCTATGTCACTCTGTAGATAGGCTCTATGTCACTCTGTATAGAGGCTCTATGTCACTCTGTAGATAGGCTCTATGTCACTCTGTAGAGAGGCTCTATGTCACTCTGTATAGAGGGTCTATGCCACTCTGTAGATAGGCTCTATGTCACTCTGTAGATAGGCTCTATGTCACTCTGTAGATAGGCTCTATGTCACTCTGTAGAGAGGCTCTATGTCACTCTGTAGATAGGCTCTATCTCACTCTGTAGAGAGGCTCTATGTCACTCTGTAGAGAGGCTCTATGTCACTCTGTATAGAGGCTCTATGTCACTCTGTAGAGAGGCTCTATCTCACTCTGTAGAGAGGCTCTATGTCACTCTGTAGAGAGGCTCTATGTCACTCTGTAGAGAGGGTCTATCTCACTCTGTAGAGAGGCTCTATGTCACTCTGTAGATAGGCTCTATGTCACTCTGTAGAGAGGCTCTATCTCACTCTGTAGAGAGGCTCTATGTCACTCTGTAGATAGGCTCTATGTCACTCTGTAGATAGGCTCTATGTCACTCTGTAGAGAGGCTCTATGTCACTCTGTAGATAGGCTCTATGTCACTCTGTATAGAGGCTCTATGTCACTCTGTAGATAGGCTATATGTCACTCTGTATAGAGGCTCTATGTCACTCTGTAGAGAGGCTCTATCTCACTCTGTAGAGAGGCTCTATGTCACTCTGTAGATAGGCTCTATGTCACTCTGTAGAGAGGCTCTATGTCACTCTGTAGATAGGCTCTATGTCACTCTGTATAGAGGCTCTATGTCACTCTGTAGATAGGCTTTATGTCACTCTGTATAGAGGGTCTATGCCACTCTGTATAGAGGCTCTATGTCACTCTGTAGAGAGGCTCTATGTCACTCTGTAGAGAGGCTCTATCTCACTCTGTAGAGAGGCTCTATGTCACTCTGTAGAGAGGCTCTATGTCACTCTGTAGAGAGGCTCTATGTCACTCTGTAGATAGGCTCTATGTCACTCTGTAGAGAGGCTCTATGTCACTCTGTAGAGAGGCTCTATCTCACTCTGGAGAATTCACGTTGAATAAATCAGAGAGATGCTTTTATCTAAACATGAACTCTATGTCCTCGTGTTGAGGGACTCAGACCACCAGGCTCTGGGCTCTGGACTCCACCAGAGCCTCGGACTGGAGACGCTGTTGGCGCCAAAAGAGAGGAAGCCCTAACTGCCTCCTCCTCCTCCTCCTCCTCCTCCTCGGCTGTCTCCAGGGTGAAAGAGGAGCTAAGTGAACGCCTCACCGCGGGGGGCGTCCATTGAGACAGGAGGGGGGAGGGGGGGGAGCCGGGGGGCAAGAACTCCATTGAGCGCAGCCGTGGGGGCAATCAGAATGAACGTTTGGCATGGAGGTGAATTATGAATGAGCAGCACAGGGAGAGCACTCCTGGAGAGAGGATGTCAGCCCTCCTCCTCCTCACTCCTCCTCCTCCTCCTGTCCGAGTCTCCATCATCCCCTCTTCCTCTCTCGTCCGTTACATCCCTCACTGCTGGATTAATCTCCTCATCTGCCTTATTCTCGGTCATCTGATCCTCTTCCTCCCTCCAGGGGGGTGGGGGGGGTAGTCTCTCTCTCCCTCCCTCTCTCTCTCTGTCTCTCTCTCTCTCTCTCTTAAAAGCAAACAGTCCTGTGCACGTGCAGAGGCAGGCAGACGCATTATGTGCAGCGCTTTCAGGCGGTGACACACACACACAAACATTTCTCCCAGCTGTTCCGCTGACCACGGAGCCATTCTGTGCTGCTTTTGCAACCTCCAACCAAAGTGTGTGTGTGCGCGTGTGTGTTACCTGCTGCATCGACAACTCTCACGCACACACATGCACGCGCACACAAACACACACACACATACAGTGAATGAAAGGGGTTAAAAATGGACTCCTAAATGAGTTATGTTACTCAACCCTCCAGCTCAACTTCAACTAGCCTACCTGTGTGTGCGTGTGTGCGCGTGCATGCGTGTGTGAGTGAGTGTGCGTGTGTGTGCGTGTGAGTGTGTGTGTTGGAATGGGATCACACTGTTCCCTCAAAGTATCCACTCCTTTTGATCCCTTCACTCCAGCTCGCAGCGGTCAGCTCGCGCGCGCGCGCGCACACTCCGGCCCCTTTACCGCTCGCGGAAAACAACCGCGTACACGGGCGTCCGCGGCACGCGCACGCGCACAGTATATAGGTTATATTGGTTATTAGGTGTCCAGCCCTCGTACACACACACACACACACACACACACCTCCACTCTTCCCTTTAAGTGCCATGCAGCACATGTCAACACCCCGCACACACGCATACGCGCACGCACACACGCACGCGCACAGACCTGCGCACAGCCCCGAAAGCCCCGTAAAGTCACCTTAGGATCCTCCTGAGGTCCAGACGAGCCCGTTCTTCACAGTCCTCCGCTCCTCTGTCAGACTTCTGTCTCTCCTCCTCTCCTCCTTTCCTTCCTTCCGTATGGTCCGTCCTCGCCCTCTCTCTCTCTCCGCGTCCCTCTCTTCGTGGTGTCGGTGCTCGGTCAGTTCCCAGCGTTGTTCCCGAGCCCCTCCATATCCGCCCCGCCAGTCGTTTCTTCCACCGAGCGAGCGTAGCTTCACACGCGCGCGCACACGCACGCACAAGTCGCCGCGTTCCTATAGTCTCTCCCTCTGTTTATCTCTCTCTCTCTCTGCGCTCTCTCTCCTCTGAGCTCGGAGAGTGTGTATAAGTGTGTGTTGTTGTGTGCGTGTGTGCGTGGACGCGTGTGTTTGTGTGTGCTCTGCCTTGCCCCGCCAGCAGCAGAGGACTTCCCCCGGCGCCCGCCCTGGGTCCTAGCGCCTGTTCAGACACTGAAAGAATGCCACTGTATACGGAAGACACGAACAAAGATCGTCTGTGCCTGACACGACGATTCACACGATATTGTTGTATGCATTATTGCTTCTATTGCTATTTCTAACTATAAGAAATAAAAAAATAAGAAAATCGAATACGTAAAATAAAAGGTGTTTTTTAATAAAACAGTTTTTTTAAAGATCACCCAAAAAAGAAAAAGAAAAAACAGCATAGAAGAGAATATGATTTTGGAGTATCACATTAAAACACACACTCTCCTACCCCAAAATACAATTAAGCTAACTAATTTAAACAAATATGACATCAAACACTTTAGCCTTATTAGTGTGTGTTTAGTGCGTGTTAATTATACATTACATCACTTTACAGATGCCACAAACAGATTTGCAAAATGCATCGAGGCAAAAAAAATTATAAATCTGATTTCTGCAATGGACGAATGCCTCTGCTCCATCCATACTAGGCTCATATATGGAGCTGGTGACATTCAAAGGTAAAATGTAGATTTTTTTTTGTCAGTAAGTTGTTTTGAGTCTGTAGCCGAGTGGTCGCTATGGCAACAGCAGGAGCAGAGGCAGAGAGCCGTGAGGCTGTAGGAGCCTGCATGGAGGATGGAGGGCACATGTCCTGTGCTCTGACCCTTCAGATAGTTCACTCTTCATGTTAACACTGTCTGGGCTGAAGTCAGGTTCAACACACCTCCTTTATATTGTGAGTTTAAATGCATCCACACACACACACACACACACACACGCACACGCACACGCACACATGCATAGGGCTCCTCTTCTCCCACTTCCAAAATAGTTTCTCACCTGAACCTATGTGCACAAGCAGAGTCTGCAACTGTGAGTCACGTCAGACAGCGTTTCTGTGTTTTTAACCGAGTGAGTCATCCTCTGCAGTGTGTGTCATCTTTGGTGCAGCTACCTTCTCCCTCCTCTCCCTCCTCCTCCCTCCCTCCCTCCCTTCTCCCTCCGGTCTTTCCTCAGAGCGTCATCGGGTTGCCATAGCGACTGCCCGCCTATGGGAGACGGGGACCAGATCCTGGCCGGGG